>NC_135090.1:7607500-7815000 GCF_051107435.1 Chaetodon auriga | reverse complement strand
AGAGAATTATCATCTAACTCAGCATTTCTCCCCCTTTTTAGTGTATTTCAGCTCCTTGTTTTGGTTTTCTGGCCTTTAACTTTACTGTTCTGATTCACTCTCATCAGCAACATTTTCACAACAGGTAGATCCTTTCAGCTTGAAAAAAGCTCTAAAAACCCTCTGTACAGTGCTGCATTAGCCATTTTTAATCAGATGTTGGTAGCGACCAAAAACCGAGCTAAAAGTGAGTGAATATCGGACTTACATTCATCAGGTGGACACAAAGACAACTCAAAATTTTGTTGCCCCCACGTGGCCAAAAACAATCAATGCCTGCGGGTTAAATGAAATTTCTTCTTGCTTTGTTTCCATAGATTCTGAAGACTGTGCACAACGAAAAACCCTGCATGTGGTGGCTCACCTGCACTTCTTCTAAATTCAAACTACTTAAGTTTCATTGTGTCACTGATACATCATTACACCATGGAGATCCACTCGCAGGTACTGTTGAACAGATAAGTGTGTTATGCAACGCATTGTAACATTAGATGGCATGTAGTCCAATAGCAGCTGTTTTACACACATGTGCTCACACATGCATCTTCTTCACCCCATGTCTAACAAAGGTCCCCATTGTATTAAGAAGCCGTGTGCTCCAACATACTAACCAGCAGGCAGGAAGTGGACTCAACCTGGTCTCACACCCCTCATACACTGTCGAATATTTCAGATATTCACACTCCATTTGTGCATTTTGCTGTGTGTCTTATCTCCTGCAGTATCATGACAGTTTGGCCAGTTGGTGTGTGAGAAGCATGCGGCATCCAGTCTTAGCCTGACAGCAGACATGCTATTGATCCAAGGCACTGAAGTTATGTAATGTGCTCTAGTGATTCTTCATCAAGCATATGCGATGAGCTTTTTCGAGTTGCCTGTATGTGACTTGTGTATGAATTCAAAGAGCATGAGTTTATGAATTTAGAGTCTACATTCTAAACTTTATTCACCCTTAAAGTATTAGAAGTGTATCATATGTGGCCATGATGCTGAGCTGCATGCATATGGTGAAGGGATTGACAATGTGTAAGGAAGTGTTCCTGAGTCCATGTAGTAATATCCATTATCCACTCATGTGTTCACAATGTGGTGAACCTCGCTCCATCCTTGCTTGTGAGTGACTGAGTCTTTCCAGGATGCCCCTTTATACCCAACCATGATACTATCACCTGTTACCAATGAACCTGTTTACCTGTGGAATGCTCCAAACAGGTGTTTTCGGAGCATTGCACAGCTTTCCCAGTGTTTTTTCGCTGCATCAAATTCAGAATGAGCATATATTTACAAAAATCAATGAAGCTGATGAGGTCAAACATTAAATATATCATCTTTGTACTGTTTCCACTTGAGAAAAGGATTAGCAAGTTATCACATTCTGTTCTGTTTATGTTTTGCACAGCGTCCCAACTGTTGTGGATCACCCTGATACCACCCTGAACCGCAAAGCAATAGTCACTGGTCTCATTATAAAGCTGTTGTTTTACTACGAGTGTTGTTGGAGGTTTTGTCCTCCTCTGCATAAATACATTACCAGTCCTGTGATTTTGAACTGAACTGAATGGAAACATTCTGTCCGTGACATTTGCTCTCCTTCTCTAAAGCCACCAAACAGCCAGCGTTCACAGAGAAACTACCAAAACGTATTAAATCCTCACAGAATCCTTCATTTTAAATGATTAGAAAACACTTTCCCTCCCATAGCTACACAAATATGCACACAGGCTCATACAGATGAGTGTGACATGCACACAGAAATGTTGCTCAGCACACTTGATTAGCACATTTGTACAGTGCAGGTTGTGTGGAGCAGCAGTTGGTAACCGGCCCTAACGACACCCGGGCTGATTTACATTGCGGCTGGCGAGTACAATGACTGTGTGCTGATATGAAGCACGTTATGGGTGGTGTGTTCATCATCTAGGCAAGTGAGAGGGAGACAAAGAGGGAAAAAGACACTGTTTATAGGTGTGTGTGTGGCGGGAGGGGAAGTCAGCGAAGTGTAACCACTGTTGAATGTGTATCACACACACACACACACACACTTTAGCTGATAAGGTGTTCCCTCCTTGGGGCAGTTAACGGTTAATAGTTGATCCGTTTTGGGCCGAGCCCTGCTGCAGCCGCGCCACTTTAAGAGGGAAAAGAGGGGAATTTGCAAAACGTTTCAGGGGAAACTTTTGGATTATCTTCGACTGTTAGAAGAATCTAACTGAAAAGAAAATGCCCCCACTTATAACCCTGTTTGCTCTGCAGGTGTTTAACTCCAGCCAAACAAAGAAATTCATATTTTTATAATCATTGTCTCATCATGTGCACACATCTGCTGTAGTGGAGGTTCCGCAAACATTCCAGTCCAAAACCTTACATTTGCATATTTTACTCCCTCATTTCATTATGAAATTTCTTCTAAATGACTTCTTTATTGAAAGCCTAAGTGTGTCCCAGACTATTAAAAAGGTGCTAACCTTTAAATGATTCCTGTAGTCTGGGTTTTAATGAGTTTTAATGTCCCATGATGGCAAGTTAACCAAGCTGACAAGAATAAAAGGTCCAGAGAAAATACTTATAACATGTGGTTTTTGGCGCCACAGTGAAAACTGAAGTAACAACTTATCAACGGCTTATCTGGTTCAATCTTGTGTTATTTTGTGCTTCAGAGGGTCTGTTGAAATACAAAAAGTAACTGATGTTTGTCACATAGTTTTGACTTTGAATGCATTCCTCTGGGGAAGTAAGGTTAGACACTGGTTCCTTATTTATTACATGGCAGTTAGGGCACAAAGCCAAAGCCAGACCTGACAATACTGGTCTGTACCAAAAACACACACACTATTCACTCCCCTTTCCAAACTACGAGATACCATATTTGCCTACTATCTTTTTTTTGTTTGCCATCCAAATCACCGTTGATTCAGGAATATCTGCGACTCTTTCCTTGCTGCTGCTTCTTCCTCTGTGTGTAAGCTGGTTGCATTTTGCCCTCTGAGATGGTACAGTACATGCCTGCTGCTCTCCTTTCCATATATAACTTCTGACAGGCTCTCCTGCCCTACTTTATACCTTCCAGCACTCACACTGTACACTACAGCCACACAAGGACCTCACAGCTGACTTGACTCTGTGCCTGAAGCTAATTCTTCCGTTAGAAACCAGCTTTATAACAGCCATGATGACTGCTAGTGATACCCCACTGATGGCTGAGTGTGAGATGTGAGTTGATTATTCAATATTGCTCCTCAACAACACATCTGTTCCATCATTAACTGTTTCTATTTCATTCAGTGCTAAGTGTCAGAAGGCCGTGTTAGCTGGGGTGATGTCATCCTGTCCTGTTTTGAGCCCAATAGAACAGGTTACTCATATGTATTTATCTTAATTGGCTGGCCTGTAGTCATAAGTTGATCTTTTGCTGCCCCCTTGTGGTAAGAGGGGGAACGTGACTGAAGTACATCAGGCTATAGAAGAAACCACAGGAGGCATTTAATTGTAAGACTAACTGTTGAATATCATCAGAATCTTTGTGGTCCACTCTGATAAAGATGGGCGACAGTGAAGACTTGAGTTTAAACCTAAACCATAACAGATTATATGATGATACTTCATGATGTCAGTGTTTCAGGCAGGATGGAAACTGCATGTCATTTAAAAAAGTAAGTAGTTTTTCAACAGCTCTACAATGTATAATGTGTGATCATATGCAATTTGTGCTTTATGAGCCCACGTTTCAGATGAGAATTACAGCTGGACGGAGGTGCTCTGTGTACTTTTTTCTGAAAGGTTTGATGGTTCAGTTTGCTTGTGAGTGTGTGTGCGAGTGTTTGAAGCATCCTACATTCATTTTGGTCAGACTGGTAACCACATTTTTACACTTTACACACACACTAAGATGGAAACTGTTGCCCTCATTTCTAAAAACCTCACAACCTAAATGTCATTTCTTAGAATTTTCTCAGTCTGTTTTCACCTAATAGTCAGGTCCTCATGAATATTGAAACAGGAGTAGCTTGGTGTAATCATCCCTCCTGTTCATACTGAATGAAAAAAGTATCTGCACGCTATCTTATCTCAGTTCTTTAAGTCAGTTCATGCAGAATTAAAGAAGAGCAGTGAACAAGAGAGAAATATGTGGGTACTATTTTCCTTTTGTGTGGAAACATATTCTAAAGTTTATCCTAAGATATTAGGAACTTTCAGCAGTCTGAGTTTGTAAAATCAAGTGGATATCCAAATTTACCAAATTTGTAATGTTTTATGTTTTGTATACATTGTTTCCGTGTTGAGCTACAGTGGAGGGTCAACTAGCAAGGTAGCTCAACCACCATCTGAGCAGCAGCACCTAGCAGCGCTGGTCATGGAGCTCTACAGACACAGAACATCAGTGGTTGAATGTAATAAATGACAAGTTTATTGTTGCACAAAATGTACAAAATAACAAGCAAATGGACAGCCCCTATCCCCCCCCCCCTTAGCATCCCTCCCCTCCCTCTGGTTCATTCGCCATAATGAAGCTGAATTTCTGAAACCTATGACTACGGCAAGTCCGATGGTCCAAGCCAAACGCATGGTAATTCTGAGAGACAACACATACCCAATTTCAGCGTCACTGAACAATTAAAAATGAATAAAAACACCTTATTTACACATTTCTGTCAGAACTTTTACAACATGCCATCTATATATTTATACAGAATATGCTTGTGCACATACCCCTGTATAGAAAATATATTATAAGATCAAATTAAATTAGACTAAGGGCTATAGACATCCAAAGTACAGCACTTCTTTTTAATCTCCTTTTGAATCTTTTTATGTTCGTTTTTATTTCCCACTTATTCAATGACTTCGTTCTTTGACAACCTGGTACTAAAAGAAAGACCTCTAGCTGTATGCAGATATCGATGTGTTTATCCTCGAGGACCCGAGCTGAGCATGTACTGTAGATGCCTGCTGAGAAAAAGCCTCACATATTTACACTGGAACACTCGGAGCTCTCTCTTAAAATGCACAAGTGTAAATTTGACCGACTTCTGTTGTGTCTCATCCTCGCATGTACTTGAAATGATGATCAGTGATGTTTTGCAAGACTACAAGATTTCATCCCCTCAAACCCCCCCCCCCTCCTCCTCGAGCCTGCCTTGATGATCTAATAAAAGCAAAAACCAATCAGCTTTGGCACTGGGTGAAGAAGTAAGTGTGCTGTGGTTTCCTAGAATGCCTCTCTTGGATCTTACATGTCATTCATCCCTGTTTGTGCACTAATGTGAAATCACAGAATCGCTGAAATCAGGTCTCAGAACTTGAGATTTAACATATTAGTGCAAAAAAAGCAATGATGAAGTTCTTTTTTTTTTTTTTAAATGATTTCTAACAAGCTAAAACTGTGATATCTAAACCACATTAGCACCATGGAGAAAGAGAGAGTGATGGACGTTGTTCAAGTAAAGCCAGACAACTCACAAACTGGTTTGTGCTGGGACATATACAGCGTTAAGGGCACACAACATGGATGGAACTTCTTTGTGCCAAGGAAAAAACACATATCCCATGAATGGATGGATGGATGGATGGATGGACATACTGGTGGGAATAGGGGTGGAGGGCAATGAGGAAGAACTCAGGGCGAAAATGGAAGCGTCCTAAAAAGACTATTCACGTCCTTGCCTCCTTTCCTTCAGCTGCTACATAACAGGTAGAAGCAAATCTCCGGAGAGTATCCATCACACTGCTTCATGAGTCACCTGCAGGTGGAGGGTTGGTGCAGCTGAAGGAGACAGCCATGCCACTACATCTGCAAACCTCAAGAGCGTAAAACCCCTCCGGTTTAAACTGAGCGTGTGAAGGGGGCGCAGGGAAGGTCTCTGGGATCAGTTTGGGATCAGATTTCAGGGGATAGGAGATGGCGTTGTTTTCAAAGTGTGTGCAAAAATACTTGTCAGACTACTGCTGGAACATGAACCCTTTTTCGTTTGTACATTTTCAGTTTGCTTCGGTTCTGACCTTAAATTTTGCAATATAGCTTCCTCTTTAATCCTACGTATTTTTCATCTGCTGCTTGTGTTTCACTTGTTTTAATATATATCTATATTTTCTTTTCTGGCTTTTTTTTTTTCTCTTTTCTTACTTTACAAAATGAGAGACAGAATGATGGACAGCTGACAATATATATAATTATTTTCCTCTTCTTATTATCAACAGGTTTTTCTTAACCTGGAGATGATTTTTCTTTGTTCGTTGTAAACAAACAGGTTTATCAGCCACTGGTGCTTGTTTCCTCCTCTTCTTTTTCCTCCTCCTTCAAGTGCACTCCTTCTTTCCTCCCCTCTCTCCTCCTCTTTCTCATTGCAGGAGGGCCCTGATTTGTTTGGAGGTGCTGTCATCATTTAGATGCCGTGTCGTATACCTGAAGAAGAAGACAGATATGGTGAAATCCTGATGCATTGAGCCTCTGTATCTCTCTTTCTCTGCTGCTGACTCACACACACACACACACACACACACACACACACACACACACACACACACACGTTCATACACACCTCAGTGCGTTCAGAAGTCCCTCCACGCTGTTGGACGGCTGCTCTTTCAGCACCTTGATGCAGCCCTTCATCTGCCCGACACAAAGACAACACAGGGCGTTAGAGAAAGGTCAGCAGCCTCATATTTAGCTCAGCTGCTGCTGCTGCTGCAGCCACACACTGACTCAAAAGCACATTACTTATAACAGTGAGTGACCTCATCTACCAGCATAACATAAAACATGTATAATACATGTGTCTTTAAGGTTAAACCTGTGGTTCCCAACCTTCCTGGCTTGTTACTGGACATGAATCAAAGAGTGATTTCTGTTGCTCAGACTGATTTTCACAGCTTGTCACAGTAAACGGATTCAGTATTTCACAAGAAAAAGCTCAAATTTAATTTTGTGTAACAGTGATGTTTTCTCTTTCTGTCTTGATTCATCTTGTGATGCCTCACATTTACACCAGGACCCCTTTAACTCAGCATGAAGGCCTTTAGTGAGTGTGTTGATCTCAGATTTGTTACCAGTCTTTTATGCTGTGATTAATATTGAACATTATCTTTGAGTTTTGTTATCTAAACAAAATATTGTGTGATAAAGATTTGATTCACTTTTTTCCCCATCAAATCTTAATCTCGCCAAGGGTAGATGAGCACACAATACTTTCGGCGGGTTAGCAGCCTCTAAAGGCAGAACTGGGCAGATTTTACTGCTGGTTAAATTGACTGTAAAGAAGAAACACCACACACCAGGCTGTGATGATGTATCATCAGTAAAAAATTAAATATTGATGAAAGCACATCATGCATACTTGTGTGCAAGCGAGTCCCAAAGTCAGCTTAGAACTCATTCAGGCTTCATTCTTAAAAAACAATGTATTGATCTCTGAGGTACACGACTTCGACATTGACAAGCTTCCTTCACAATCAGATTTAAAACTGATAGATTGTGTGTTCACTGAAACACTCCCTTTAATATTTCTGTTGTACTCTCCAATGATCACAAACAGGATGTTGTTTTGGGAGTCACTGGCAGTCGACCTGTTCACTCCTTTAGGTACGAGGAGGTCTGTTTGTACTCACATCGATTTTGGAGGTCTTGGCAAAAGCCCCGACAGGGTGAACGTGGTCATAGAGAATGATGACTCCCACCATCACCCGCATGCAGAACAGCATGGTGTCTGTGTTGGTGAACCGACAGCGGTACTCCCTGCGACAGAGGCAGTTATGGAGGAAAGGAGTTAAACAAGGAGAAAAATTGTGAAATAATGACCAGAGGACAGGAAGGGACTCGGAGTCATGGCAGATTGCTGCTGTTGGTTGAAGCGCTTTGTGATTGCCTCGACAAGTTACTGATGACTTTTCATTCACATAAAGACATCTAATAAAAAAGATTAACCGTTTGAAATTCAGCATGAAGGACTCTATGAATGATTTACTCTTTGAATGAGTGTTATTCAGTCTATTGAATTAGAGGCTCAAACATGAGACGGCCTCTTTTGTATTCATTTTGAAAGGGCTCGTTAATTAAAATCTAAGCTTCTGACCTTCGGAGAGAAGGACAAGGAGAGAAGATTGGGGAAGGGATGATAAGACGAAGGGAAAGTGTGGAAAGCACTCACGGAGTCTCCAGCATGACACGGCACACACAGGCCATGGTGCTCAGGCAGTCTGTGGTGTCCTCGATGGGCAAGGTCTTATTCTGAAGGACGGAAAAAAGAGAAATTAGCACATAGATTGACAATCATGTGAGCGTTTGGAAAGTAGAAAAACAATAAGAATGTTTGTCCTTTCCCTCACGACCAGATGCACCATTGAACACAATGCTCCACCACAGGGTGGAGACAAAGCACCAACCGCAGAGCTGAAAGCATAAGGTCAGGAAAGCAACTTCGCTGAGAGGCAATCATGACCAGCATGTCCTCTAAATTTTGCATGAGTCTCGAAAGTATTGAGGTGTAAAGCCGGGAAAAGACTGCTTCTTCGACACTAAAATACTGTTTTGACAGAAAAGGTAAGGAGAGGTTTTCACGCAATAGGGCCTCTGAGGTGAGGACTCAAGCGTCCAAGGACATCCGCTGACTGAACTCCACAGCTCACAAACGAACCAGGTATCAGTACCTCTGATGAGGATAAGTTGTTTTTATGTAATGTTATTTATAAAGATATACCTTTTTTATCGGGTAAAGACAGTTATCTTGACCAGCTACATGGTGATTTGGTTGTAAATTATTTAGATTGCATTCATTTCTCTCAAATTAAAGTATTTTCACTACTGTATTCTTTAGTCATAGTGTGTCTTAACGTTGTTGCACTGATTTCAGTAGTAGTCTAAAGGAGGAACTTGTGTGCTTTTAAAATCTAAATTGACTCATGACTGAACAGATTAAACAGATTCCTTTCAATTACGACACATTGTTATAGATTAAACTATATAGTACTATACTATATATAATTCTGTCTGCACTGAGTACATTTTGCTGATAATACTTACATACTTTTACTGATGTAACACTTTCACTGGAAGACGTTTACTTCTAATGGACAATTCTACAAGTAAATGATCTCAATACTTTTTTGACTACTGACTCTCCAGGCCACCATCGAAGAGGGAAGACTACCTTTGACGCTCCCTGGATTTATTTTCAGATGCCCTCTAAATCTGTTTCATGTTACCTTTCCTTGATGCTTGCTTTCCAGGACAATAATCTTAAATATGAGAGGTAAATCTGGACTCAGAAAGCAGACAAACATATGGATTTGACTTGGGAAGAATTGGAAATCTACCTCTGAAACAAACTTGGTGGTGGCATTACTCAGAGTCTTCAGCATTGGTGTTGCTTCAGCGTAGAACAGGGACATCCGATTGGCCATCTCATTGTTAACTTCGTTCTCCGCTTCCAGCTGTGGGCCAATGCAAAAGGGATATCTTTAAAACGCATTAATTCTCAGCTGCACCCAGTCCAACAATCATGTCATCCAGTAAGGATGAAGCCAATCCTGCCTCTAATATGTGTAACTCTCATCTAGAGTTCCTCCGCTTCAGTCATTAATGATTAAAGAGAGAAAGTGAAGCCGCGCAGCTTAAGACGAACATTTGATCATGTATGCAACATTAACAGCCTGAACCAGATCATGTCTCCAAGGTCTCACCTGCTGGTTGTTCAGCCTGTTCCTGCTGATGGTCCTTCTATAGTAGCTGAAGTCATTCTGAATGGCTGGATTTGTCATCTGCATGATGGGAGAAAAAAGGCAAAAGGCATTTAAAGGAAGATATTGATTTTTCAGGACAGCAAAGGTCAGTTTCTGAGGGTGTAATTAGACCAAGAATGATTGCCTTCACCTTTAGCTCATCAAAGCTGAGTGTAAAATGAAGGATCTCAGCAAACTGTTTGGCCAGGGCCTGCTCTCTCTCCAGGTGCTGCATGGGAGCGTACGGCGGGCTGGTCAGCGCCTCCAGCAGGCTGCGCAAGGCATTCTCTGCAAGCACATTTAGACGTCAGAAATGTATCTGTACAAGCTGGAATCGGCACGTCATACTGCTGTTGCAGATTCGTATCTCCTCGTGTTCAGACTACTGTAAGTCTGTGGAACCTGCCCTGGATCTGAAGTCTCCTTCGTGTCACCCGATTTAAACAACAAAATGCAGCAGTAGCAGGATTTAAACTGGTTGAAATCACTTCACTCCAGTTCTTTTACCTCCTTGCTGGATATCAATGGTCACCTGTTGGGCCTTTAGAAATGAACCCAGCATGTTGAAAGTACAGTGGGATCTGGCCTCAGGCAGTATAACAGACCTTTGGATCCCCTCTGAGAGCAGGGTTCAGGTCCTCAAACAGGACCTTTCTGGCTAAATGTAATATTTAATGTGAGCAGAAATTTAGTATTAGAGACCTCAGGCTTTGAAACGACATGTCTGTTCAACTCTTTTTCTTCTTCACTCTGTTGAACTCGTGGTGGACAGTTTAAAAAAAAGATCAAAATCAGTGTGGCAGAACCAGAGATGTATTTTTTATTCCATGCATTGGGTTTGTTGCACTAGTTGCAGCTAACGTAGCCTCAACTAATTAACAAGTGCTAGTATGATAATGCACTAAAGTGAGATGGTGAATATGGTATAAAGCATGCTAGATTTGTCCTTATAAGCATGTTAGCATGGTGACACTGGCATTTAAATGAAAGCAATGCTGTGCTCAAGTACAGCCTCATGGAGCTGCTAGCGGGGCTGTAGACTTTCAGCCTTAAAATGTTCAACTTATTGCAAAAACTTTCAGAAAATAACTGAATGGTGCAGAATTCACTGACTGGGAAAACGATGACCGTGGTTTTATTGACCAGACTGAATGAACATAGACAGTGCTGTCAGTGGTAGCCCACAGAGATCACACTGTGGCCTGAGCATCCTTGTGGACACTGTATCAGACATATCCACCGTGTCACATATGCTATTGAACCCAAGCCTTTTCATTGCTTTGCTGCCGTGAACAAATCAGACACCAGAGCTGGACCTTAGAGGCTGTATGTAGTGCTAATGCCTCAGAAGCCAAATCTCCAGAGGCCCCATCCCTTCCTCTACATTAAATATGTATGAAGGCTTTCTATAAATACAGCACTGAAGTGTTTCATCTAAAGGGCCTGGGCAGAAACCCCACTCTCCCTCTTGCTGTTAGCACAGGGAGCATGGTGCCCCTCCTGAGCACTGATTCCTGAGGGTATACTGAAAGACTGGATGGAGAAACAGTGTTGCACAGCTGTTTACTGTACATACAACCCCTTGACCTCTTGTTGTCCCCTTTGATCAAACACATAAATCAAAAAAGGTGGCACTCGGCGCAAAAACCAGAAGATACTTCTACTTTGTATGCTCCTAATCATTAAGGCTTGATCCCTTTCTCTCCATTAGCAGGGAGGGAAGACGATGTCTACAAGATATCTATTGTACTGTATCTCGCGGATACATTAGCGCTGATACATTATCATTAATTATTAGTCAGCCCTCTTTCTATGGTAAGCTGAGAACACGATGTCCATGAGATCGAAGTATTATTGGAAGGGAGAGCAGAGGCGGCAGCCAAACTCTATTCCTCTGCTCATACTTCTCTCTCTCTACTCTGCCCGTCTCTCCCTCCGTGTTGGACGACCATGTACCACTGTTTCCGTAGCAACGGCTGCCTGGCTGCTAGGTCAGGATGCTGCAGAGATGGCTGAGAGGACATCATAGTGTGTGTGTGTGTGTGTGTGTGTGTGTGTGTGTGTGTGTGTGTGTGTGTGTGTGTGTGTGTCTGTGTGTGTGGGTGCGTGTGTGCATTGAGGAATGCTGCCGGGCTGAAACTGCATGTAAAATCTCAATGGTGGTACATGGCAACATGAAGTGGAGCAAGAAACACTGACAGCACAAGATGAGCTTCTCCCCATGGCGAGTAAAGATAAGAGTCCCTGTGCTCATCGCCTTTAAATGAATCTGCCTCTTATTTGAGGTTCATAGAAACACGTAAATGTGCTCACTCCATTGAGGTTAGATACTGCACTTGTCAGGGCTTTGATGTATTAACAGTAGCTGTCTGTGGCATATATGTCACATCCTGTGGCTGTAGAATAACTGTCAAAAACAACAGCTAGTGTCGCTGTGCAGTATTCATCTGTGAGGCCAGTGATGAACATGTCAGAAATCCTCTACGCGTCTGTGCACTGCAAAGACAAGCTGAAGCTATTACAGCTTTATCGGAATGCAACAAAGGTTCATTTTAGCCTGAGCAAAGAAACCTGAACAGGAGTGAGGTTTCTCTTTGTGTGCACGCCCTTCACCTCATCTTCTACCGCCGCTCCACTACATCTAACTTCCTTCCTCTGACTCTATACCCATACAACACTTTCACCTACCCGGGTCATGTGAGGTACTTTGCAGTAACCGACTGACAGCAAAAACTGTTTCAAAATTCTTGTCTGCTTGTATCTAATTACATCTGCGTGAAGCTTTAATTCCAGCTTCTACTGGACCTCCAACATGTCCACCAGAGAGTGTGTTACATCACTTGAAATTGCTCTGTAGACTGTATGTAATAGCCATGCTCACCCAGTCGGAGGGAAAACTCGTAGAACCGCTTCAGTTTGGCCACCAGGGGGCAGACTGCGTTCCAGGCCTTCTCTTGCAGAGCGAGGTCGCCTGGGTTCTGGATGGCCTGTGGGCAAGGAACACAGGCAGAAGCGCAGATGTTACTTTCAAAAAGGCTTTAAAAACCCTCCTCATCTCATCTCCTCTGTCCTCTCTTCCTTAAAGCAATGTTTCACTTTAGTAACAGTTTCACTTTCAACTCTTGTACTACGCTGATTTCAGTTCAGCAAAAATGGAGCTATGAAAGACTGCTTGAACATAGTTAACCAAACTATGCAGTAGAAATACACAACAAAACAGGAACATAATTCCTTGAATGATAAAGCTGCTGTTACTCTATATTTCCTAATGATCAACACTATGCATCAGTTCGTCTCTCAGTACTTCACAACTTTCCACCCCTTCTGCAGCACTCATCCCAAACCATCTGTTCCTATTGAAGAAGATGAGCTGTGAATGCATTGTTTTTAAAAACTAAGCTCACTAAAGCAGCTGGGCGCTGCAGTTTTAGCAAATGTTACCGAAACAGGGCTGGATTTGTTGGGGACTATTTCCAGTCATGAATTACGACACATTTGCTAATGAGTATTTACAGCAGCTGGAGAGTGTGTGTGTGGGATTTGCTGAAGATAAACTACAGTACTCAGTGTTAATCGTAACGAAGGAACATGTCACCCAGTGCAATGCTGTGACACATTTGAGTGTTTTTACGGGTTTTTTTTGAACAACGGAGGCAAAAAGGAATGAGTTAGTGCAGATAATACTTGTTAGAGGAATCACCTCATTGTTGATTTTGGTCTTTTCATGGGATTATTGACATGAAAAATATAGAATATTGCCAGACATTTCCCTACATCCCTCTCTGTCAATGGCATCCCTTTCAAAAGACGGATGCAAATATGCTACTGCAATATTCAGAATTTTTCTCCCTGGTGAGATTAATTAAACATATTATATGAAATATTCCTAAATGTCAGTACTGGCCTCACATCCCTACAACTGTGAAGATTCAACGCTGAGGTGCACGTTAAAAAGAAAAAAAAGTGATCGAGCTTGATGAAACATAGCTTATAAAAATAGAGTCTGTCTATGTGACTGCTCTTAAGAAATGCTTCCAAGTCCTCGAGGTTAGGAAACAAGGAGAGGAAACGATTCAGCACTATTTGTTAACAAGTAGAGAAATGCCAGCAGCTGAACAATCAGCAGCAATCGCTCAGGCTGCAGAGGGAACTGGTTTGCAGTAATGTGTCGCTGAGCGAAAGCTGAACCTCAACACACCAAAGCTGGTGTTCATCAGCAGACCAGCTGATGATATTTATGCCTCCACCGCAGCATTGCCACCAAAAACAACATATTGCATGAAATGTTTGTTTGAAAAAGACTTTCACACATTTCTGTTTCTGCCCATATTTAGTGCATGGTACACTACATGTCAGAAATTCACCCTGGCAGGCCATGTGAATCACACATGAGCGTTATTTTTTTATTTTTTTTCCCACATTGCACCGTGGCTCGGCTGCTTATTGATGCTCAGCTCTTATTGACTGCTCACTTCTCGTATCTCCTGGCCCGCGCCATTATAGGACTGCAGCTCGGCTAGGATCCCATGAGCCTCCTCCAGCACAGCGCTGACCTGGTTCCACACGGCTGTCTCTGCCTCCGTGGGCTGGGCATCTGGGAGGGGAGGAAGGAAGGAGAGTAAAGAGGGAAGGAGGGAAGGAGGAAGAGAGAGCGCGGGAAGTGAAAGTGTGATGTAAGGTCCAGATAGGGATGAAAATATTGATGGGAGGTGGCAGAAAAGAGGAAGGAAGGAAGGGGAGAGGAAAAAAGAGAAGATTTAAGGAGAGGAGGAGGTTGTTGATGAAGGAGAGATGATATCCCAAAAGGCCAAATACCATCCTGAGAAAACTAAACACTCGCTATGTGGCTACAATAAAAGCAAAATGTCCCTGCAAGTGAAAATTACTGCATTTCATTGTGTTAGTGAACATTGTAGCCGCACACAGCTAAGATGAAAATCTGGCCAGTGGATGGATGATCCACTTTACCCACCATAGAAAAGAGATCTGCAAGCCACGCTCTGTCACACAGTGAGGTTTGATGGTGTGGTCAACAAATAAGAACCAGAGGATGACAAGTCAGTTTCACTTCAGGAAACTATTTGGATGAGGAGGATGTTACAGTTGAACATTTGCCTGGATTGCATCACTTGGAAAACGTGTCTGACTGCTGAACTGTAATCTCTCAACTGTCCATTCAGTGGGGATTTATACAGGCCTGGATAGGTGTAATTGTGCCATCAGTTTGATGGAGCAGTCTTATCCATCTTTTTCTCGCTTTCTATTTTCTCCTCCACGTCTATGAATGGGGACAGGCATATTTTTTTTTGCCCTTGAGGTTTAATTGTGAGAAATGTTGAAACAAACAAGCGGCGGGGAGGACAACCTCTGGGCACGCTCACTCTTTCTCTTACTCTGTTCCGCACACGCACACTGAGCAGCAGACGTACTGTAAACTCGGTGTTTTTGCCGCAGGGCACCTCCCAGTCACAGTTCTGCTTTGTTTGCCCATGTGGCGTGCTGCGTGCATACAGGAGGGATTAAGTGTTGGAGCGACACAATTTAGGATGCGTCCTCTTGAGTCACCGTTGTGTTTGGTTTTCTTTTCTTCAAGCTATCCATCTCGAAGTGTGACTCAGGTATAACGCGAGAGTGGGAGTGTGCCCAGGAAGCTCTCTGCACGCAGTAGCACCACTGATTATTTTTGCGCCCTGAGGCATTGCCTCCCTGCAGAGAAATAGTAATCATGGAGTATTTGCGATCCTACTTGCACACTGGCTGCCATAATAAGCACAGCAAGAAAGGTTATTTTAGTGATGGCTTCTTACTAATATGCTCCTGCAATTCTCTGGTAAAACAACATATTTTGTTTACTAGGTACAGTAATAATTAAATAAGTGTGTCTTACACTCATTGCTTTAAAGGAACAGTTCACTTTCTTGCCAAGCTAGATGAGACAATCAATACCATGAATGTGAACTTGGAGCCAAGACACCGTTAGCTTAGTGTAAAGCCTGGGAGTGGGGGCGGGGAAGCAGCTACAAAGATTTTTTTCTTCACTTACAATGCCTGAAAGGTTTTAATGGGGCTTCTTTTCACACTTTGGTTTTGCACAGATTAAACAAATTAGATTGAAAATGTATAGTGAGAATTACAGGTGCTGGTCAGTGGATTTTGTTATCTTTGACCAGAGCCAGTCTACCCTTTTCCAATCTTGATGCTATGCTAAGATATGCTAATTTAGTCCTATCTGCAGCCTCAGAATTGAAATTTAAAAAGTTAAATTAAAAAGACAGCAAATAAACACACATCCAAAAGTGTCAAACTATTCCTTGAAGGAATCTGTGTTGCTTTAGTTTAATGTGTGAGGATGAAGATTTCCTTGAAATGTTGGACCTGGTGACCAACAGATAATGTCAAGCATCATGTATTCATGTGTGAGATGAAGAAAAAAGGTTTTAACACAGTATAATAATTACCAATGGCCATGAATAGGTTCATGAGAGCTCAGCATAGAGTTTTGACCAAACTTCGAGCTGTGTGACAGAGGTGACTGTGTCTCTGGGTTAAGAAGGAGAGCTCACAGATGGTTGTGTGTGTGTGTGTGTGTGTGTCTGTGTGGCAGGGGTGGGGTGGGGACGTGTCTTAAGCTGCCATGCCTGTGTCTGACTCATTCCTTTTGCATTTGAAGTACAATGAATCACAGGCATAATAAATGAAGGGAAAATTCAGCCTGTTTGACAGCTGACATCTCCTGCCAGCAGTGAGCTCTCCCACTCCCACTGTAACATACAGTCAGTAGAGGAGGAGGAAGTCAGTTGTTGACGGGGGAAAAGCGGTTGGGGAGGGGCAGAATATGTTGGGATACACTGCAAAATATGTCCATCTTAGCATCTAGTCTCATAATCATCACGATTGTCTTAAAATCTTACTTGTTACTTATTTGCAAGCATATTAAAAATTATGAACATAGTAAGCATTTGCTGCTAAACATCACAATGTTAGCTTTGTCATTAGCCGTGTTTCCATGTAATTAGTACTGGCGACGTTACTTATTGCTGTAATAAACAGGCAGACGCAGACAGTGGAAACAGCCAAAGATGCTACCAATTTCAAGACACGTCATTAGGCATGAAATGTTTACACTTCCTGTCTCCAAAGTGGGCGCAGTCGCCCCCTCCATCCCCATGCAGAATGAAATTGTTACATTAATTTGTTATGCAGTCTGCTAGATCAGACTTAGACAGTTTCCTGTGTTGGAAAGCAGAAGTAAAAAATTGCATGGCTACTGGCAAACCGCCACTACTGTGCAGCATCCCCTCTGATGATTGGAAGGAACCAGACTCACCAGCGTTTTGTCACATTGCTTTGCTGCAAACAGTGAAGTAAAATGTAATGCAAAACTTTGCAAAAATAAGTACAACATCAAAGTATTTCTTTATACTGCAGCTATTGCTTTAGTTTGTATGCTGCATACTAGGTGCTAAATTGTAACCAGTTTTTCCATCAACCTTTTGTAATGGAAACATGCCTATTGTGCATATGTTAGCTTGCTGATGTTAGCATTCTGCTCAACAAGAGCTGCTAACATGTCTGTAGATCCTCATAAACACATCTGGCAAAAAAGTCTTATTTGTTGCCAAAACTACTATTTTTACACTGAGAACGAGAATGAAATGACTTGTTAAGATGGACATTTTCACACATTTTCAAAGTTTAGAATTCACTAACGGGGAAAGGAGAAAAGAGGGGGACAGAGGTGGTTTTATTCACCAGCCTCCTTCTCAGTCTGTCTCTCTTTCAGCTTTTTCTTTATCAGAGGCATCCTCTTTCGCACACATCATTTAGAGTAATGTGCACAAGCACACACACACACACACACGCACACACAGATAGGTCAGACATACAATAGGTCAGACAATAGGGGATGAGGAGATGAGGAGGTGACGACGGAGGGATGACGATAGACTTTTTGTTAGCCATCATCATCCCCAAGCAACAGAAACCCACACAGGACCGGCATTCACTTTATTTCTCTTCTGTTTTTGTAGCTTGGGAGCCGAGATCAAAGCATTATTGTTGTCATTTTGCTACAGCGTCACCATGCCATTGTGCATCTGTCTGCATCTAATAAGATGTGGCGCGTGTGAATAAGACCCTTTAGAAAGAAGCCAAATGACTTTGAAATGCCGGTCCCTGGAGCTGAAATCAAAAGATAAAGAAGGGGGTGAGGAGGAGGAGAGCTGAGGAGGGAGAAAGGGGTAAATAAGGATGTAAAGATGACACCATGGTCAGCTAAGATCAGTGGAATGAGGAAAACAAAGCAAAGGCAACAAAGAGAAAGGGATAACTTAAAAAAATAAGAAGCGGATGGTCTCACGTTCAAAGTCAAGGAAAACTATTGGGCCATGCTCAAGTTCGGCGCAAGCCAGCACTTTCAGGAGGTTTCCCATGAGCCCCCTGGAACAGAGAGAGGGGAGAAGTCTGTGGGTGATGAGGGGATGGGTGTTGGGGCTGTGCGTGTGTTTGTGTGTGTGAGTTGTATGTGTGTGTGGTGTGTGAGAGGTGATGTGTCGGGGTGGGGGACTGGATGAGAGGGGGCTGTTGGAATGGCATGATGGAGGTGTGTCCTGGGTGAAGCATGGCAACACGGACGCAGAGCTTCTTTAATCCCACTCCTATGGTATTAATTATCGCTTGTTTTAAATACAAATAAGTCATTTGATCTAGCAGAGGATGGCAAAAGGTCATGTTACAGAGAATGTGTAAAAAAAAAAAAGAAATACTAGAACTCCTAATTTCTGCCAAAATTTTTAAATCTTATATGGGATTATATTTGTTTCAGTGGGAACTGGACAAAATTGACAGACAATAAAAAAATCCAAAATCTAAGCAACAAAACAAACACCTAAAATGCAAAACCTATAATAATAAAACTCCACAGAAGTGCCCCATTTGATCAGACTGCCCCTATTTACAGGACCATGTTAAGCCTGTAATGATTGCTCTGTGTCTGAGGTGTAGCTGAAAACTGGAGCAGCAAAAGTGCAAAGCAGGTGGGTTTTCATGACATGAAAGTGGAGAATGTCGTGATCAGATGGAGCACTCCTGTAAGCTTCATTGTGGGTTTTGCTTAATTTTTATTCATTCGTGGATTTTTTATTTCCATGTACTTCATTGAATAACGTTGATAAGAATCTTCTCCCTAAGTGTCTATAAATGTGCACACCTGCATGTAGCAAGGAGTCAAAGCCGGATATGCTGTATAAAAGTTAGAATATACAGGATGTATGTAAGTCAGTCGTAACCTTCCTCTTGGAAAATTTTTTGAGGACAGTGTTTTTTAATAAACTCTTCTCTGAAAGCTTGTTTGCTTGACCGCAATTGCCTATGCACCGTTTTATATATTCCTACGCACCATATACTTATACCACCGTTGCACAGAAGAGCATCAGAAAGCCCTGAGAGTGGGACTAGAGAGCATCTGATAATGACAAACCACACCCACAACACCACTCCATCACACCATCAACAGCTCAGCAGCTCGCATCCAAATATACCTCCCCTGACCCCGCCCAGCGACCTCCCACTCAACACCTCTGCTGCACACATGTGCTCTCACACTTCAAGCACACAGACACGTGCACACACCCCGGTGCTCACTTACTTTCAAAGTCCAGGAAAAAATGTGGACAGTTCTCTAAATCCTTGCCAAGGACCTTAATGAGGTTCCCCATGGCTGGCGACCTGGACGGGAGGAAACAACAAAATGCATACAGTATGCAGAACCTGGCAACGCGCATGAAAATACACAGCATGCACATGGAGGACACAGCAGGTTGTGACTGTTTTTTTTTTTTTACCCATCTGCACTTTTCTAAGCATCCCTTCTTCCTCTCCTCCTCCAGCCTTCTGCCTCAGCAATACGTCCTGGGCGAAGTCAAACATTCCAGACATAAATGACACTGATCACAGTTTGCATCCCATACACAGTGTACGCTGCATTCGATTAGAGGGGGGCCGAAATTCAGTCGCGAATCATTTAGCTCACTCATTGGGAGTCACTAGAGCTGAGCAGTGGTTTTAATCCATTTACATTACTACAGTAACCTAATAAAAGCCTGCTATGTACAAGCTGCTTTCTCCTAATGCCCTTCATGTGCAGCAGTCTATGGATACTTTATGACAAGCTCTTTATACTTCATACCCAAAGGCCAGGTGCCAGCACTTTATGAAACCAATGATGCAAGTTTTATCAGATTATACTGTGGGTCAGACATGCAGGATCAGCATGCTTGCACGTTTGTGTACATCACCAGACCAAACAACATTTGTCAGGTGTTTTAGAATTTAAGACAACGACGTTCATCGCTGGTTTCGACCTCTTTGATCCGAGACTAAGTGCTGCCAAGGCCAGAGCAGCTTACGTTCTGTCGTGTAGGGGAGAGCCATGTGTCATGATTTTGAGGTGAGTGCATCATTAAAGGCTCAGTAGGTATTTTTGTAAAAGTATCTTTTTGCCATTTTTGCTGACACTGTCACTGTATCCTGACAGCAGTGTATGAGCCAGATCATTTGTGAAGCGATCAGCTTCCTCTGGCTCCTCCTAGTGCTCCTAATAGCATTTGCAAGAATCTGTCGTGCCTGAGTGAAAACAGCCAGTCAGAGCCAGTTGGTTGTTGAGTTTTATTCCCAAATCGTCAAATACCGATGCTTTGTCGATCTGGGAAGTGGACTCAAAGCACCAGTATCTGACGACCTGCGAATGAAACTCGACAAACAACTAGCTTTCACCAGAACTGCCTATTTGTTCTATACATGCTGGTATCTATACTCAAAACTTAGCAGTTTAGTATCAGGAATATTTCAAATTAGTGGAGATCCCAAAGTTTCCAAAAATACCAAATATTTCAGGCAGATATTGCAGAATATGGGTGTGACAGTGTGAAATAACATGATTTTAGCAACCTCAAAGCTAATTAAAGGGGAAATTGAAGGAAAATGGGTGTGCAGGGATCAAAGAGGGGGAGGACTGAGAGGCCACTGGTGGACTTGTGTGTACGTCGCATAAAAAACACCCAATAAACACAAAATCCGAGCGGAGCCCAACATTCAAAATGACTCTCAGCTGAACGAGTATGAAAGTCTCCCCTCGATCATAGAGGGATTTCAGCGGCAGAAGGTAAACTGCCAAGTTTCACTTCCTCTGCAGTACACTGTGTGTTGATGTGCTATGTTAGCACACAGCAGAGGCCGATCAGTTTCCCCCCTGCTAGACTGATTTATGGCCAGCATTAGCATGTTCATGAGATGCCACCATCCTGAAAAAAAAAAAAAAAGCTCAGTCTTTTTGCTGTTACTCAGCAAGAACGGGTGTTGCAATGCAGCACTGAGGTACAGATGGACAGGGGATGGAGTTACACTGTCTAGTCGCTGAGACAGCTTGCTGACATTTTCCAAAGTGGCGTCGTCTCTTTCAGATGAGTACTGTATCTACTGTATTACATGTTTACTCTGCCTACAAAATCTATTGGGAAGCAGAGAAAGAGAGCTATGCGCTGAGTCACTGCTGTAACCCCTGAGCATCAGCCCAAACCTGTAAAACGCACCCTGCCTCCTCCTGACTTTTAGACCACCTGCTCCAAGATAGCAGGAAGCTATGAATAAATGAATTTCAGATTCACATCCTCAGCCTGACAAGGTGATTGCAAAGGAGAAGTGGAGCCGAGATTCAGATCAGAGCCTCGCATAAAGCAGCGAAAGCTTTTCTGACATGAGAATAGGTGAGTGTGCGTTCGAGGTAGCCGCGCACCGGCCTCACTCACACACACACACACACATTAACACACGTACGCCGAGTCTGGAGCAGCATGTGGTCCATCGGAGAGCAGAGCTCGGCTGACGGTTGCCAGGATACTGTTGGCCTGGTGATATCGTCTGCTCGTCACAGCAGAAGATGTGGGGGGAAAAAAGCATCCAGTTTGCTCACGCACTGGGCCAGTTGCTTGCAACAGCGATCGGATGCACCAGTCTTTGCTACCTGAGCAGCGATCAGTCTTTGTATTTATAGCAGAACAGCCCTGCCAAGCCTTAGAGAACAGGACATAAAGAAACTAACCAGCAGCCTCTCACATCTCTCCCTCTCCTTACCGTTTTCCTACGAATGATCGGCCTCTTCCTTTATCTTTCGCCCTCAGTTTCTTCTCCCCTGTCCTGTCTTTGTCCGCCCTGCTGTGTGTAATCGTTGCTGTGAGTAAATCCCAGGTTAGCGAGGTTGGAGTGCTGACTGCGGTCCCACGGCAGCGCTGGCTGCCACTGTTTTTCTTAGAGACTGATGTAAACTTCTGCTCTCGCTCTGTCTCCCTCTGTCTCTCTCTGTGTGTCTCTGTCCACTTCACACTTCTCTTTTTCAGCCATCTATTTAAAGACTTGTGGTTTTTTTTTCTACTTGGTCTGTGTGCTAAATGCTTTTTGAGTTTTGTTTTTTTTTTTTTCCTTTTCAAGCTGTTTGTAGACTAGGGAACTCATCTGCTGGTTGAGTTTGTTGGCATAAAGAGCAGAAGATATGTTAATGCTATTTACATTTCTGTCTATTTCCCCGGGCTGCATTGTCCAAACTTGTGAGTCCATATCTTTTCTATTCATACACAAACAGAGAAAACTCCTTCTCTCTTTTCGCTTCTGACGTCAGAATGGGTTCCTCAAAAATATCCCCTTCAGCTCTCCTCTCTGCCTCGCTTCTCTATTTCACCACTCTGCAGCACTCTCCCAGATCCTCAGGCCTCGTCTTGTCACAGCACATCTCTGTCACGGTGCCATTCGATCTCGTTGGTGGCCCTAAGGTGCAAATGAATCTAAGTGGCAGGAAGGGAATGGCGATAGGGCTGCGCAAACACACGTTTCTTTCTAAACTGGTGTCCATAATATAAATTATTTAAAAGCCACCGGATGTATCACAGACACACTGTTCCAACATTAAGACATGGTATTCTGTGAATTAGGAAGTTTGCTGGCCACTGGTTGCAGTTTCTCTTACACGCAAACACACATGTTTACAGTCAGCAGGAGTGAAAGTGGAGCAAAGTGCTACTCTTATGCAACTGCAAAGCGCACACAGCTCTCATCTGTAGTCCGGCAGGAGAAACCAAACCGAGGGGCTCCTCGAGTCTTAATAAAGACGCGGCTCGGCTCCCACATGGCGTCTGAAAAGCAAACCTGGTCCAGACTGGAAGCCAAGCAGCGGAGCGAGGCCTCCCGGCTTCCTTTCAGCTCTTACTGAAAGATTCCTCCTGTTACAGACCAGGAGCTTCATCAGTGTGGGTTTACTGAGCACAGAATCAGCTCTGCCTGTCTTTGCCAAGTCTAACATCTATTAACTCACCAATAATACCATCTGAACTCCCGTTCTCCATCTGCGTCTCTTTCTCTCTGCTTCTAACCACAATGATCTCTCTTTCTGTCGCACACTGGCTGACTAGGTATTCAGTGGCCTGTAAATCAAACCATTCAGCAGCTTGCACTGTATACAACGGATGCAGCGACTGCACTCTCCCACCTCTCATCTTTCCTCTCTACCCATCTCTGTTTCCTCATTCCTAAATTGTCCATCCGTCTCCTCCCTCTCCGAGTCGCCCATATGGTGTTTCTCTGCTGTGTCCTTATTTTTCAGCCGTTGTTCCTTTTTTTTTTTTCTTTATGTTTTTCTCTGTATTTTTCCACTCCTCATTTTTCATTCCTACCTTCGCTTGTGTTTATCCCTCTGGAACACTTCACTGCATCAACCAGGGCTTGTCAGCTGCACACAGTGGTTACAGCATCAGCACCCACCACCTGCCAAAGAGACGGGAAGACAGACAGAGAGAAGGAGAAATTAGCATAAAGCTCAGCATCACATGCAGTACAGTGTCTGGAAATGAAGGAATGCAGAAGTTTGGTTTTAAGAGGCACTGAGTCAATGTTACATCTTAAAAATGAGTCTATAGTTAAACCTAAAAGAACTGCTTATTTCTACTTGGGGACAGCAAAAACAACCTGAGATCACAGCACTAGCATATTATCACCTGAGCTGATAGAGTGAACATGTTAGCACACAAAATTATTGTCAGCACTTCAAGTGTCCCGTGATGGTCTTGATGGAGTGATTGAGCTGATTCTACACAGCCGTTAGAAAATGTTCATGAACAATGGTCAGTAACAATAGATGCACAGCTTATAAAATGATCAGTATTACCCCTCCAAAAGCTCAATTAGTCTAATCTGGGAGTCGAGAAGGTGCTTCTTTCTTTCCCGCTTTTCCGTTTCAATCACGGACTAAGCTCGTTAAGCTCATCTCATTGATTGTGCGTCTGTCACAACTCCAGCACCGTCTTACCCGCTGACTGTTGTAACTATTAACACTACCGCTGCTGCCCTTGCATCATTGAATCTCATCAAAAGGGAGTGCAGACAGGAGAGAGGCGGGGGCCTTCGCAGAATAGTTGCCAGGGAAACACAGCCTCTTATTCTCATGGCAACGCGCAGTTGGGCACTGCTCTGTGTTATCAATCAGGTGGATGAGATGGATGGATGGATGCTCTCCTTAGTGTGTGTGAGACACCAAAGTATTGCCTTTCATACACTTGGGGTTGTAAACCACACCGTCCACTTCTGCAGTTACATGTCCTCGACCTTATGTAGGGGCTTTTATTTTGAAAATGTGTTCCCTTCAAGTAAATTGCCTAATGCTTATTGATCTCCCCTTAGAGTGAAAGGGCAAAGATCAAGCCTTACACAGGATGCTAAGGCCAAGAGAGGTGACAACTTGAGCTAAGGCACTGAGGTCAGTACTTGTCGACAGAGTTGAGGTAAACTACGTCTTTTAAGTGAGATTGTTTTCCTCTACCTGAGTGCTTTTCAGAGTTCTCTACCCCTTGACCTTTAAAACTGACATAAATTGCATTTGATTCTCAAATGTCAACACCAGGAGGTCCTCGAAACTCATGTACATTTCTCATTTTGAACCGTAAAGAGGTAGTTGTTTAAGGTGTATAGGGTATAATTATTGTAACCAGCTCTATGCAGCTGTTGTCATGACTGTTAATGGATTTATCAGACCAAATTGAGAGCAGACACATAATTTTACTCCAGCTTCGGGGGCCCAGACGACACATTTTGATGCATTACTACTTTCAATTCTGCTAATTATGTTGAGTGCTTTAGTTTGCCGTTTCAACTCATGCCACCTGGTTGCATCCTCAGCACTGCTTAATCTGATCCATACGCAAACTTCTATTTCTGTCTCTGTACTCGCTGTGCAGCATGTGGGTTTGAGATGGAGCTTCATACACTTTGATCAGATTGAGTTCATCTCAGTCACATTTTAACTTTGATTCTACTCAGTTTTGATATTTTAAAACACAGTCCAGTCAAGACAGGATGCTGAGTAGATGTAAAATTGTGTTTTCATCTCTACTGTCCATCTTCACCACGAGGCTTCGGAGCAGATTCAGACAGATACAGTGATGGTTCAGTGATGGAAAGAGCAGCTTGATAAAAACAATCGTCACCACACATTCTAAATTACTTGTTGTTTCCGTTACCACAACAATTTCCATGACAGTTAGCAACTCAAAAAGCTGAAGAGGTCAATTTGTTTCAGTCAGGCATCTTTCGTGCAGCTTTGCAAAGATTTTCCAAGTGTAAATGCAATGTTAAGATATATATAAACATATATTTGCATGAAGCATTTAAAGTCAAAACTAATTGATCGGATTCCAGGAAGACTTCACGTTGATATTGGCACTGCCACTTAAGGAGCCCATCATGAATCAGTGTCACACTAATCAAATATTAGACTACTCTGCAGTCTCCAGAGAGCAGACATTGAAAGAAAGGTCTAGCCCAGCGGAGGGACAGTCTGTAAATGCACTTGCTTTTTCAGCGACTTCAGAGACAGTAAGTATTTCTGACAGAGGTGGTGTGAGAGTTGGAGGCTCTCAGGGGGAAAAAGGGACGGATCACAAAGTCTTTGTCTGTAGACATCTGTCTGTTCAACTGTCTGTTTTGTTGAGAGTCCATGCTACTTAGCCCATGTTAGTCCAGCTCACTGAGCAGATCTTTAAAAAAAAAAAACCCCACCGGTGATTATTTCTATTCTCACTCCCTCTCTCCATCTCTTTCACTCCTCTCAACCTTTCGCCTGCTCTCTCGACACACCCCTCTCTCCACCCCCTGTTCACTCCAAGCCCCTCTTTTATTTAGTTGCTCATTCACTCATCTTCTCGCTGCACACCTTTTGACCTCTTCCTCTATTCATGTGTCTTTTATATCCTCCCTCTATCCTTTCTGTCTTTATTCTCGGCACATTCTCCCTAAAGGTAGAGATGAGTGCAGGAGGCTGCTGTTAAATCACCGGCTCGTATGTGTGTTTTTCAGAGAAAAGATGGACGTGGACTGAAATAGACACCCACCTAAACTCAGCTAATCCTCTGTTATGTTTGAATAAAATGTGTTTAACCACTTTTTAAGGCTGACAGAAATTATATACTGTACATCGCTGTAAGCAATATCATGCTGATGCGGGTGGTGAGCTGGAAAGTGATGGCACATACTGGAGGTCAGTTTTGTAGGACGAGAGGTGAAAAGATGACAGAGAGCGTGAAGGAAAGGAAACAAGTCACCGGCAGAGGAGAAGGAGAGGAAAGGAGAGGAGAGGGGAGGAAAAAAGAGAGGGAGAGAAGAGGAGCGATGCGTTGACAAAGAGCCAGTTTCAGGAGTATTATCAGGAGTAATGGGAGGTGGCAGTGTCAGACCCAGCTAGACCATCGCATAAGATTGACCAATGATGGAATGTTACAGCTAATTTGCCTCAGGGCCACACAGACACACAGACACACACACACACACACACACACACACACACACACACACACATTCATACACAATTAGGACCTCGCTGAGGTGAGGAGGGAAGGAGAATGAAAGGGGAGAGAGAGAGAGCTGAGCGTGAGAGCAAAGGATGGAGCGCCAGGGAGCAAAAGAGAGATGGAAATGGAAGGAGGAGGTTACGATTCCTCACCATCACCCCTCCCCCTTCTTCCCCTCTCTCTCCCTCTCTCTCTCTCTCTCTCTCACACACACACACACACACACCGAGTCCAGCACAGCACAGCGCACGGTGCCTCATGAAAGGGCGATTGCAAATGAGCATTGTGATTCTGTGCTGTGAGGCTGACAAAGAAAAAGGGGAGGACAGAGTGAAAGACAGAAAAAATGACAGAGGGAGAGCGGGTATGGCATGGATAAACTGCACTTGAATCCATTTTCATTGTGTTACATGCTTCAGTGTGATCTTTTTTTTTCTGAAATGAAGAACTGGGGCAGCAACTGAGGGATTTCAGGGCTTCTTTGCTCAGAGGTGGATAAAAACCAACCTCATGTCTCTATTGTGTAGATGCTACTTAAGGTTTATATGCATTATGTGCATTTGCATTTGTTGTACAGTGCCCTGCCTAAAAGTGTCTAAAATGAGCCATTCTTGGTAATACAATGCAGTTTCAATGCACCTTTTTCTTTCTCTTCTCCACCACAGAGACTAATATATTCCTTATATTTAATGTAGCCATTAATATTTGAGTACCGAAGTTTGGCTCAGGGGCGTTTTGAACCTTGAAAAAGCAGAGTTAAAAAAAAATTACAGTCTTGAATTTCAATTTTAAGAGCTGTTTCCTCTCTGAGCTTTGGCTGTCAGAGGATGGATGAGTTTAGAGCACGATCTTGTTATCTTTATTTGCGATGTGGGACGGCAATTAACTGCTGTCAACGGGAGCGCTGCAGTCTTTTAGGGAGTCTACGTGCACTGGTATGAGGGCTCTTCACATGTGTGCACGCATATGTGCGTCACTGTCATTGCTGTGTATGTTGTTGCAACCCCCACTTTCCCTGTCCTTCCCTGACTCCCTGCTATCTGTAAACAAAGAGAGAAGCGATACACGTCTGTACAGCCAGCCACTCTTTGTCCCTGATGGACAGCTTACACACTGCTTTGTATCAGTCAGGCCAGCGCTTGTATGAGTGTGAGGTTTATTTCATTGTGATGAAAATGAAATTATTTTGAGTTGAATTGGTGGTTACGGCGGTGGAGCGGGTTGTCCACTCGTCGGAGGGTCAGGGGTTCAGTCCCCGTCTCCTCCGGTCTGCGCGTTGAAGTGTCCTCCCAGTGGCTGTCCAAGTGTGTGTGAATGGGTGAATGTGGCATGTGTTGTAAAGGGCTTCGAGTGGTGCTGCAGGCTAGAAAAGCACTCTATAAATGCAAATACCTTTACCATTGGAAGTTATGTATCTGATGTACACACGGTATGTTTGAGTGTGCATATTCACCTGAGACTGACTTGGACTAATTTGGTTTGTGTTGAGCTGGTTTAAATTGAACTACGTGTGTGTGTGTGTGTGTGACACAGAGTGTAAAACAGAGAGTGGGCAGCAAGGACTACTATAAAACAGTCCATAAAGGCAGTTTGAACTCAAATCCCTGGCGTCTGGCTGTCTTGTGATTGTCCTCTCTCCTTCAACTCTCCTTCACTCTTTCAGTCCATTCATTGTCTGTCTGGCTGTCCTTTTGTCTGTCCGCTGGCCTGCCTATGTTTTTGCCTGCATGCACGTCAGCCACAGTCATATGTTCTCATTCCAGACCTCTGAACCACATTTCTGATTTTTCAGTAATTCCGGTAGGTTTTCGCGTTGTGCTCATTAATAGCTGTTCTCCTGGTTGTGAAAACAGCTGAGCTTATCAAAGCTTTGGAGGTGGCGCTACAAACGGTGACACAAAACGGCAACGTGCATGGACAAGGTCGATGCAGCTATACAGGCTCTTAAATGGGCACAGTTTTTCAATGTAAAAAACCTTAAGTTAACTGCTGCTAGCAACATCACAGCTTGCCTGTTGACTGCACAACATCTTAGCGAGGTGGATACGTCACTCACGACTGCATATTAGCAGAAAACAGCTAATACAATCTGGCCCAGGCTTGGGTCCTTTTCTCCACATTAGCTGATTATCTGATTATCAGGCTCACTGTAATGTACAGTCATTTTTTGTACAGCGCAGCATTGCAACTTTTATTATTACTGTGATAATTTGCATGTAGTATACTGTATACTATTACTATGTGGTGTGGAATTAGGGCACAGCATGTGTCTCAATCCCTCAGCCGGAGCACATGACCACAGAGAATGAATGAATGGGACGACCTCTGACCTCAGCATGACCTAGAATCTATATTCAGCTCGGCGTGTCGAAGCCGTCCACCCTATACATACCGGGGAGAGCCAGCGTGTCCTTGACGGAGACGATGCTCCATCACACTGTGCTGCAGTGTGTCTCACATGGCAGAGAATGCAGTGTTACACTGCTCCCTGACCCACTGGGAGGGGCAGGATAGCAGCAGCAGCTCTCAAATATATGAAATTGGCTGTGATGTAAGGTATGGGCTCAAGCTGACGCAGAGAAAAAAAAAAAATTAGATGGAACAGGATGAGAATGAATAGAAAAAAGTTCACTCGGGACGTGTCGGTGGTTCCCTGGTGTGAAAGTTGGAGATCTTGGCTGTTTTTGTGGTTTATTTCCGTCCAGTGATTTATTTTTGAGTCACATTCACATTCTTTCTTTGTTGTGTGCTGCTAAAAGGACGGCATATACAGGAGGGTCCTCACTGACTCAAGCTGAACTAATTAGCAAGTGTGTGTTTGTGTGTGTGTGTTCATGAGCACAGAAAGGGAAAAGGATAGAGAGAATGTATGTGAACAGTCTCACAAGCCTGATCAAACACAGGACACAAGCATGACTGCCAGCATCCCAGTGTGCCCAGGGCAGACCTGGCATACACACATGGACACACACACACACACACACACACACACACACACAGGTAGCAACATACAAAGACATACAGTGATGATACTGAAATTAGAAATAGCCATTCACTAAGATCAGTTCTTTCTCGCTAACATAACCCTGTCTGTTTGTTTGCTTAGCTTACATATTCTCTGATATAGCATCATTCAGGACTCCCATACTGTCGGCGAATCCTACACAATCCTACACTCCACCTGTCAGGAGCTGACTGCGGCCATTCTAGACAATGCCTGTGATCCCACCAGAGGCGCCACAGCGTGCTTCTGAAGCGTCCCTGAAGCGGCTCTCCTCTCTGCACCGTGGAGAATACGCAGCCTTGTGTTCCAGCTGCAACGTGGTTTTGTCCCGTCCTCCACACGGCTTCAAACCCCACCGGGAGCAGTTCAGAAGCACAGTGTTTTGCCTGGCTGATTTTGTTGATTTTGTCATTTTTCCTTGATATTTGTGCTTCTACCATGAGTAAATAGGCTACGTAATTAAATGGCTTCTTTTTTTCAGTTTCAATTGTGCTTATTGTTGATATATGATCGAGAGTCTGCACGAGGTGTTTTATTTTGACCGAACTGGCTCGACATATTCTGTGCAGCTTGACGCGGCATCTGTCAAAAATAGGCTGGGCCCATATTCTCTGCAGAGCAGAGCAGAGAGTCGCTTATGGGATGCTTCTGAAACACACTTCGCCACCTCTGTTGGAATCAGAACCATAGTCAGAAACGGCTGAGATCCTGTGTTTTTGGTTTTGGGAAGCCTAAAAAAAAAGACACCATCCGCCAACTCTTTGAATACCAAGAGTTCTTGATCGTGACAGACCTGCTGTGCCTGGTTATGGTTGACAGACTATGACTGGAGAATCGCTGCTCGGGCTCAGTGAGACCATGATCAGCAGCATAGTCAAACACACTCATTACGAGTGTTGCCTAAAAAGCACTCATTCATCTCAGAAAAGGTGTTCCTCTCTCATGCAAGTGTATTTACCTTGAGCCTCAGTAACCAAACACTTGGTTATATTTCCCAGCAGAACTTATTAAGAGAGCTGGAGCCTCGATTGAGATAACATTGCTGAGTAGATCATTTGTCTCTTCACTTATTACACCCTAATTGCAATACTGTCGCACTTCCTCTCCTCCCGCTTGGCTCTCTCTAGCCTTCCATCAGCCTAAATTGGCTTCACCTTCTCACTGAATTGGGGATATTGATCTTAAATATGACCAGAGGGTGGGCATTTGGGCTGTTCATTGACATTAGTGGACAGCAATTGATCTGATCGACAGACAACAGGCCATGGTATTGTAGGAAGTCCTCAGAAAGCAGATCTGAAGTAATCTGATTACATCCCGAAACTCCCCCTGTCCTTTTTTATTGCCATATAGAGTAGGCAAGCCAAACCATGCCCGGTTAGAAGTAGACTCACAGAGTCTTACTGGATCTAGTATCACACATTTCAAAGAGCTCCAGCAGGACACCCAGAACAAGGACGATACCAGAGTTTAATAAGACTTTTCAGTAGTCTCCATAAGTGCCATCCAGCATTGAGAGTTGAGTAATATGATCTAAGGGTTTACAGATCTTGGCTCCCTTGTCACAGTGAATTAAATCTCATTGTCTCCTGAATCTATTTTCTCACTGATTCAGTGGGTTACTTCATAGACATGTGTTCAAGTGAACAGTCCCTCATTCTGAAACTTGTGAAGAAGGCTACGTTTTTTAATCAGGTGTTGAGGGATAAGTCTCATGTCTTTTAAAACAAGCTGAATGGAGAATTAGAGAATTTCGGTTTCTGTTAAATCACCTTTTTGTTTTATCGTCAGCTTGAGAGGGTCCTTGTTCCTCTTTGTTTCAACATGCTGACACAGTATTGTGAAATTTTAAGTGCACAACGAACAAGTGCCATTACCTTGCCTGGTAGAATTTCTCATTTGTCTTAAAGGAATAGTTTGACATTTGGGGAATACACTTGCTTGCTTTCTTGCCAAGAGTTGGGCGAGGAGGTCGATGACACGCTCATATCAGTACAGTGAACAAGAATCTACAGCCAGCAGCTGGATATCTGAGCTCAGCATAAAGACTGGAAGCAGGGGGAAAGAGCTAGTCTAGCTCTGTCCAAAAGTAACAACCTAGTGAGCTTACCAGCATCTTGAAAGCTCACTAAATTAGTTCAAATGTGTTAATTAGTGAGGTTTAGACGTGCTGGTAGGTGGGATTTTGTTACCTTTGGACGGAACCAGCCTAGCTGTTTCTAGTCTTTATGGAAAGCTAAGCTAACTGGCTGCTGACTGAAGCCTTAAATTTAACAGCCAGATATGAGAGTGAAGTTGATGTTTTCATCTAACTCCCAGCAAGAAAGCAAATAAGCGCACTTGCCAAAATGTCACATTATTGTCTTATGAAACCTATAAGACTCCATTTCTGCATAGGCAGCATCCCCAATGTCTCTTGTATGTAGCTCTCTGAACCAAAGTTGTATCCACTGAATAATACTTCTTGCATAGATATAATCGCCTGCTATATCCCTCACCACCCTGCACCCTCTCTCACCACCCGGCACCCTTTGTCACTTTAACAGGATCATCTCTGATTGTGAGAGAATAATCCCTGATTCCCGACAATACTGGTTTAAAAGATACAAGATTACCAGGTGGAGACGGATCACATCTCAAATTCCAAAATGATCTCAGCCCTGGCTACACGCTGGTCTGATCCAACCTCTGAGCTCCAGTGAAAACAAAAGGAACATCAGCAGCAAGAAGGAAAGCTCAAGTGACTGATGTTTGAATGACAGATGTTACTGCTGCACAGATGGACCGGCCAGTCAACAAGATTAGGGGTGTTTGGATAAAACATGGATTGTCAGGCATTTTTGAGGAAATCGGCTGGGCCACATGGACGAACATATGGATAATGTCGTAGTTTAATCCATCCACTTGTTCCTTGCGTCATAGTATATCACTGGAAGCCTGTCTGATAAGCTTTTCTAGGTAAAAAAAAAAAAAAAAAAAGAGCAATAATCCACCACTGGATCATTGTTGCTCTTTGATGAGGGCAAATATAGGATGTTCAAGGATGCTTTGGGATTAAAAAACACAAATCTTTCACAAAAGGAAATTATTGCATGGTCAAAATTGCAATTAAAACAGCTCTAAAACTGTACATATCTTCCTGATAATTATAAAGATATCAACATCCTTGCTTCAGCAAATGATGCAGCTATCAGAAAATGTCTTTAACTTCCATTTTGATGCTGAGCGTCAGGCTTTAAAACTCTCTTTCACGCTGTCCTATTAGCATCTACTCACTCAGTGTCAAAATGTTTTGACAAAACACTTTTTCAGGCGTGAACCATGACACGTTGGACAAGCTGCACATATTTCCGTGTCGTTGTATGTGTCACTCATCTGCCTACTTCACAGATTGTCAGCTGGGGTTATCCTGTGACCTCAGCCATATCTAGTTCAGTGAAGGCTTGAGGAGATCATTGCACACTATTACAGCTGATGGGCTCTGTGGACGGTGCTTCAAAAGGGAGCAGAAAACAAAACCAATATCACCCATCCTCTCCTCCCTTTGCTTTCCTTTTTTCACTCATTCTAACCTCACATACCCCCATCCTCTATTCCCAGTCCCTCAACCAGCAATAACCAACATGCTGGAGCCTTAAGATTCCACACATCTGTACTGTGAAACACAAGTCATCACTGGAAATGTTGTGTAGCTTTGAACCTGGGGTAACTGCACTGATAATGTGAATGCAAATGCATTCATGGCATGCAAATAACCGTTCATATTGTTGAGGAGAAAAGGATGAAATCCATAAAGTGAAGAGAAATATAAAGAGAGCCGTCTCCACCATGACACCCCCCGCCCCCCCATTCCTGTCTTCAACCTTGTCAAACCCGATAATCCTGACACATGCTAAGGCAGTCTAATAAGATGCCGCACCTCATGTGGACAGAGGAAATAGTACATTGTAAGATACACAGTACACTAATCCTCTGCAAGACAGCAGGACAGAATGATTGTGCAGTGCTGGAAGACACCGCCACATGCTGTCAACACCATTTTGCGGTGAGCATTTTGACTAGATGAGGGTGAGGGAAGTGACAGAATGTACCGGGGTGATGAAGACCGGTTGGGGTGGGGGGGGCTAGGACGGAAAGAAATGCTGAGAGTAGGGACGAATTAAGGAGTTAATGACAGAGGGAGAGTTGAATAAAGGGAATGCACAAGGAGAGATAGTAAGAGACAGAAAACGAGAGAGAAGAGGGGGGGGTGTGAGACAAAGAGTGACAGGGAAGGAGCGAGGAGAGAGGAGGAAATGCAGACGGGCATGTTTCTATGGGCGCTCAGGAAAGATTTGGGGTGAGGGAATCTTGCATCATCACGGCAGGCCAATGAAAAGGCTCGGTTAAAATGTTCAAAGGGAGTGTCCTAGCAACAGCGGAGTAAATACCATAGCAGCCACCATTCCATCTTAGACCGAAAAAAAAGCCCTACACACACACACACACACACACACACACACACACACACACACACACACATTGATTAACACACTCTCACGCTCAGAGCACACATGTTAGCTGTTTCAGTCACCATGCTGTTTATTCATACATGTAAATGGATTATAATCTGCATATTTTGATTCATGACATTAAACTCTTCCTCTGCTTTTTTGTGCAGTGTGCAGCAAAACCTATATATCACCCACTGTACGTAAGACTGTTTCAAATGACAGTAATAAACTATGACAAGCCTCAAACATATATTTTCTCTATTTATAGATGCATATAGATCTGTGATATTCTGTAACATACATAATTTAAGATGGTTTTGTACATATGAAGGTACTGGTATGTATGTGCGTACATACATAAACAATATATGAGGAGGTCCTATACAGTATGTAGGCATGTATCAATGCACATGGTGAAAATTTGGCAAATTTCCTCATGTGCATTGATACATGTACGTAGGTGTATATGTGTACTTGTATGCAGACTGTATATGCACATAGATGAGTAAATGTATGTATAGATTCTAGATTATATTGTGCAAAAAGAGAAGATAAGACCTCCATATGGTATGTGATTTATATTGGAACATAACAAACACTGCAACATGACCTCCTCGTCCATCAAATCATTGTGTTTTGTGTGTGCGTGTGTGTATGTGTGTGTCATGAAAGTCAACATGGCAGTCAATCATCATTTAATCTACTCATGGATTATAACCAGTCAGTAGATTACAGAGGGATAGAGAAGGCCCAGATCTTTCAATTACACACCTCTCCCGCTCCACCCGCCTATACACACTCGAACACACACAGCACCTCATCATGCTATGTCTTTCTTCCTTACTATTTGTCCGTCTCTGTCCACAGCACTGCTCTCTCATCCCCACGCACAAAGAAGACCTGCAGAGTCACACGGTAGGCAGATTCACCCTTTCTGCTCTCCTTCTTCCGTGACAACCTCATGTACACCCCTTCCTCCACCAGAATTTTTCCACAAGCCTTAGCCCTCATTCATTCATCCCTCCATTCAGTTTTTTCCTCCCTCCCTCCTTCCTTCCCTCCTCCCTGTTTTCCACTCTAGTCGCATGCACCCACCCCTTCTGATCAGCAGTGCAATCTGGGGCTATTGTTTTTAGCAGGTTGTTTGCAGAGACGTCCTGCACAAGCACACACACCTCAAACACCTCCCTGACTGTATTAAACTGACCACCTTTTGTAGCGACGCTAACAATTCCTGACATAACGCATGTGTGATAATGGAGCTGAAAAGGCAAAGAGGCATGCTTGATATGCAATTTACCCACATTGTTCACAGAACACTTCAGTGAATCAATGTGGTATATGATGCATGTGCTGTGATGCTTCTAGGTCACATGTGTCCAGTGACAAAACCATCATCCATCACTGGAAATAAACACATATTCACAAACACAAGCATATTCAGACTTCATATTTTCCTGGTAAATTCCTGCTAATAGACTGAGGAAGAATTGATCTGTGCTGAAGTGTGTGTGTGTGTGTGCGTGTGTGTGTGTCTGTGTGTGTGACTGTGGCTGTGGCAGTGAACGCGCCGCTCTGGCTAAGCACTGCAGTGAAAGAGGACAAGCCCCAGTTGACCAGCCCCACGGGATTTGATGTGGTCGGACCAAATGTAACGCTCCGTCCCTACACCCGGGATCCTGACCCACGTTTGTCCTCCACTTTCAGTCCCCCCACCCACAGGCACTAACACCATCCCTCATTCAAAGCCCCCTCGAAACCCAAGCACCAGCCAGCCACCAGCCTCAGTCTAGAGTCTAACCCACATCCATCCTCGAGTCTCAGCCTCCTCCACCAGCAAAGCCAGCTCGCAGCCTCTCTTTTAGGTGCAGGGTGGGACTGGCAGACCCCTTCCTACTATCAGAGCTAAACGGATGCAGCGATGAGGTAAAATGAAGAGGAAAAAATACAGTGTTGGCTCAGCTTACCGGCTGGGCGTGCAGGAGGGGAGGATGATGCCTCTGACTCTGCTCTTCCTTCCCTCTCTCTGGACCGAGGTGAAACACAGACGGATGCAGGGAACAAAAGAGAAGGACCGAAAAGAGACTAAATGCAGGGACCAGCAGCTGGTGGCTAGTGAGGGAATGAAGTGAGAAGAAAGACGACAGAGGACGCCAAAAAAAAAGAGGGAAAAGTCCTTGTGTTGCTTTTCTCTGTCTTCCTTGGAGAGACTCCTTTATCCTTGTGAGCCAGAGGGCTGTGGATTCACCTAAACACTGAGCACACGCACTGCCTCACGCCACACAGCCCTCCCTCTTCTTCTCTCTCTCTGCACTAAAGACAGCAGCTGTTGGTCTATGAGAAATAGAACGCTCTGTCCCCCTCCCTCTTCCCTTCTCCTCCTACCTCGCACGCTCACAAAGACCCCCACCATACACACACACATACACATTCGGCATGTCCTCACAACACCCCCTCCCCCTTTGACTAACATCTCCCACTAGCCTGCTGGCAAGAAGAGGAGGGGGCATTACTGTGTTTGTGTGTGTGTGTCTTTCTGTGTATTTATGTGTGTGTGGTGCAGAGTTGTATTGTGTTTGACATTGTTTCAGCAGCAGAGTGACTTTTTCTGTCCACACGGTGCGAAAATGAATCATGGTGAGTAAGGATGTGCAGCAGGGTATTTTTGCAAACTGTGTGGGTGACTGCCGAGCATCATTTGCTACTGCGCTGCAGAGGGGAAGGAAATTCACATTATTTGTGGTTATGGGCAGCGTGAGTGTGAGGCTGTTTATATTTACTGTAAGAGCGAACAGCACAGAGGAGCGATGAGCATAAATGAGCTGACATTTATGAAACGATAACAGATCAGTGACTGCTGTTTGTGTGTGTTACCATTTCCCTCTCTGTCCTTGTCAGTCAGTAAGAATATGGCGAAAACTCCCATAGAAGTCTTACTTCAGGGTCGCAGCCTGGACGAAAGGGCATGGTTAAATGAGCCGTGGCTAAATTGTCACTCTGTGTACGTTTGCGTGTGTGTGGGGGACAGAATGTCTATTGTCTGGTGGTCTTGTGCCCACACCAGTGCTTATGGCAGCCCACCCCGGGGACTAGAACAGACTAGCAGAGCGATACTTAACCGCAGCTTGTGTGACGGTCACATTTATGGCTGAATTATGAATATAAGTTATTCTAGTGTATTTAGGGACAGTGATAGAAATCCAGTTGATGGACTCTTCTCACTGTGGCCATTATTATTTGAACAGGTTATTGGGTCAAAAAGATGCAAACAGTTTACAAAATATTTTAGAATTAGCTTTGCCTCTCAATCACTTCTCCTTGATCATGCAAAAAGTTATAGCCCCAATTCCAAAAAAGTTGGGACGCTGTGTAAAACGTAAATAAAAACAGAACACAATTCATTTTCAAATGAGTTGTGTTCCTCAGTCCATACAGTAATCTGCTTTATACAATCATGTGTTCACAAAGTGGTGAACCTCGCTCCATCCTTGCTTGTGAACGACTGAGCCTTTCCAGGATGCCCCTTTATACCCATCATGATACTATCACCTGTTACCAATCAACATGTTTACCTGTGGAATGTTCCAAACAGGTATTTTTGCAAACATTAAATACACTGTCTTTGTACTGTTTTCAATTGAATATATGTGAAAAAGGATTAGCAAGTTATCACATTCTGTTTAATGTTTCACACAGCATCCAACCTTTTTGGAGCTGGGGTTGTACTTGAAAAGACAACTTTGGAAAACAGAAATTCATTCAAGTTTTACACAGAGTTCATGTGCGCGGCAATCTGATTTGGCCAGTCTAAAGAAATGTTTGTTGGTCTCTGTAAAGAAAAAATTATCCAACGAAAAAAATAAATAAGCACAGACGAGCTACAATGTGGCCTCAGTTGGTCACGAGGAAGGACTTGGGGGTACAATTATCTGTGCATAATGATTTGCTCTGAAGATAAGTAGCATGCTAGTAGCTAATAATACCACCACTTTATAGCTGAGTGATGGTATTATATGGTCACGCCCGTATCATTAATGTTGTATTCCTTTTTGTCATAAAAAAAAAAACTTGGATGTTGATTAAAACATGTCAATTAAGATCAGACGTATCAAAGACTTACATATGTTGCTGATCATTGGAAACAGCAGCTACACACAAGCAGAGGAAGAGTTTAATGTCTAACAATAAATATGGGTCTTCCTGTTTTTGTGGTTGCATCTGAGAAGTGGATCCTCTGACTGCTACTTTCACATCGCCAAACGTTGTCCCACATTGCTAAACAGACTTCATGCAGACAGCTTGTAATCACACGCAAACTTTAAACAAAGTTTTGTTTTTACTTCAACTTCCCTAATGCAAACTGGAAAAATGAGCAGAATGAATTGAATATGGCCCAAACTATGTTATAGTGAGAAAAGACACATATAAGTACAATACATTTCAGCCACTGCACCCATATACTATATATTTGAGCTTTAGAGTCTCCAGGCATGCAGTGACAGAAAGTCTGTGCAGACTCCATATACCAGAATGCACCTGTGCCATCTGTAGTCCATCACAGAGGAAGAGACGCATAGAAACATGGAAGTGGTGTTGCAGTGGTTGACACCCTCCTGTTTGCAGGCAACTGAGCTCCACAAAGATGAAAGGAAGGTAAAAGAAGAGGCAGAATAGAACGAACAGTGAGCCCTCCATGTTACAGAGCGCTGCAGCTCTTTGTTTAACATGTGCTGGAACAAGAGTTTGTCTCCAGAGGGATGTTAGATGAGGAATCGCAGAGAACCAGTGTCAGTTTTTCATAAGCAACTGAAGCTCATTGAGTGGGAGGTTATTATAAAACTGGTGTGAGATTTCTTATGATTGCCACCTAGGTCTGTTATGATGTTGCATTTAGTTACTGTGTGTGAATGAGGGTCACACCTAAGTCAGGTAAACACATGTTCTGCATCAGACAGAGCAACATTTGCATATTTCCTCCATACTAATGAGTTATAGTGGATTTAATCTATTTATCTTATCTGGTATCTGTCTCTTTTTTTTTTTTAAATAATTAAAATGTCAAACAAAAAGACTTCGTAGGTTTGACCCATCTGTTGAGTGAACAGGTGCTGATGCAGGTCCTCGGGATATATCTTGAAAATTTGAGGCTTCAGCAGCACACAAATGGTGGCATATGTTGGTTTTGGTGCACAGTAGTTTAAGAGTAATGGTGTGACTTTTCTGCAGGGCATTTCACTCATGGTTATGTGACCACATTGATTTATTGTCTCACCAATACGATCTGTGTTGCCATTGTAATTTTTCCTTTTGAAAATGACTCCAGCGCAGACCAACATCATTTATTAATTCAGTGCATCACAACCTGGAAGGCTTTCAAACAATGAAATACTCCAGTTTCACAGTTGCAGCAAGCGTCGCCAACCCTAATGACTCAAATATGCACAGGACCAGATGTTCTCTTTGAAACAAGAGAGAGGACGGTGAGCTTTGCCTGTTGTCTGTGAATAAACACCATCTTTGATGTGAGGCCTTGCACTGAACCCCTCCGACCAACTGATCCCTGACCAACATAGAAATTGCTCTCACCACACCGTGAAATTCACACCTGTGTCTTTGTGTGTGTGTGTGTGTGTGTGTGTGTCTCATACATGATCACCACCTGATTTGATTGCTTTGCTCTAAAAGATGGCAGCTTTGCAGTGAAGGAGACTAAAATGAATAAATAACTCGTATCCAAGGATACTGAGGGAGGATGGTGAGTAAGTCAATTTGCATAAGCTTCTAGGAAAAGTTTGCCTCCAGTGAAACCAACCATATACAGTCCCTTAGTACATAAATATGAATTAATGATTGCTAAGCCGTTCATTAACTTTAATTACACAGAGGCCTCTGTTTTATGTTCTTTCTCTGATCATAATATAACAAAATTATAATGCTCTAAATTCCTTAATATCAGCTGTGAAACTGAAAGTATTTTCAGTTTGAATGTCTGTATTGATTCTAAGATAAGACCCAGCCTGCAATATGGGAAGGCGCAAGAGAAGTATGGAGGTCTTTCTTAACTGAAATATTAATACCAGAGCATTATTGCCAACCAGCATAAGGTGGAGAAGCTTAGATTATTTATATAGTGTCTATTATTTTTTAGGTCAGTTGTCCCATCCTGCTTGCCGTTGCATGAATGGCAGAGACTGCGTGTGGTGTGTGAGCCTGTCCTCAGACTGAGTTTAGTCTTTATGTAGGCATGCTTTATGAATTATGAGGAGAAGTGAAGTGCACTAGTACCATTAAAGTGACATGAAACACAGTGAAAGAGCAACTTTGGGTGAGAAAATCGAAGCTGAGGACACTTATTTCAGGAGAAGTTTTATACAGAAATGTCAGATTTTAATCGTCAAAGGAACAAGATCGATTCAACAAAAAACAAGAGTTGGTCTTGAATTAAGAAGACCTGATTTGAGTTTCAAGGAGTGTTTAGACTGCATCAGTAGATGGAACAGGATTTCTTCAAAAAGTGTTTTTTTTTTTAATGTAACAATCTCTTTTTCATTCTGTATAAGCAGCCATATACACCTAGTTGATAATATTGCAAATTTTATCATTGTAGTACCTCATTTGGCAAAAGACAGCGACTTATCATACATTTATTGAAATGAAAATCTTGAAGATTACTTTAAAGTGAGACTACGTGTGTAAACATCCCTGAACAGCATTCACTGTGATCACCAGTGACATATGTGAGATAATAAATGCCAGAACACACAGTGTAATAGTAGCACAAGACAAGAGGAATCATCAAGTCAGTGAACTCACTCAGTAGAGTCCGTTGCACAGCAATGCCTACGAGAATGCTGCTAACTTTAGCCACCACATAATACTGGTCATACCAGTCCAAGAGCGGTTGTACTGGTAAAACCCCTCACTGTATCGAATTGAGGAAGGATGTGTTTGTACTTTCCTTTTGTAAGCAGCAGCAGAAGAAGAAGAAGAGCTGCTTTTTCTTCTCTGAAAGGTTACATAGTCTTACTGTAACAAAGTCAGTTTTCATCCTTCGTGTCTTAAGAAACAAACGTAAAAGTCAGCAGTCACAGTCCGTCCTGGTGACCTTTGGCATCCTTAGTCAAGCTGTTCAAACCAAAACAGTTCTAGCCACATTGATAACACGCACCAAATGATCAAGAGATCCAAAAAAGAAATCTCAGGGGAACTCCAGCAAAGGCTGTTTTCACGTCTTGGGGAGTACTAATGTTATATGAAAAAGGTTGTATAAGGCCTTTTGTGGCTCCAGAGGGAGCTGTGTGAAAGTCTGATAAATTGCCTCAGGTGATGTCACTTGAGTCAGTGTTGGTTTGGTTTCAAGACTACAAGTTTGGAGCAAATCTGGGGGTGTAGAGTTTGAAATAAATGACCTTTCCAGACCTCTGTATCCTGCCCCTCATCTCTGCATGAGGCTAGCAGCTCACAGCTACATGAGTCACTCCCAACAAAACATCTCAAACCAAACTGTCTACAGATGAGTTACATTGTGAGTAATGTACAGTAGGTGACAGAGCAGAATTGAAAAGTCTAGATTTGATTAATTCTGATTAATCAATTTTATCCTTTTTTTTTTTTTAACTGTCCATTCTGATTCTATGAATGTTATCGGATTGCAATTCAAAATCTCTATAATCTGAAATCAAGCATCAGTTTGTGGGACCAGGTTCACAGAGTCAAAGGGCATCTTATTCCTCTCATCAAAGGATGGAACATCTGAAGCCTGGACCAGTCACGTTGCACTACAGACGTCCACACTGAAGCCCACACTCTCCCTCCATGACTCTCACCAGCTAAATGTTAGACTTCTATATCGATGACTATGTGGGCAGCTGGTGAGCTGGCATCATGCAGACACTACTCACAGCGTCAGAATGGAGAAAATGAGAGCTCTGGAAATGTATGTTATCAGTGCGGGCCGACTTTGGCTTTTGACATGGGAGGTAAATGTTGCTGCTCTGTCTCTTAGTAACATTCCCTCAGCCTGAAGCATCCCCGCTCACAGACACATTCACCTGCCTCTCCTCAACATCCTCTCTCCAATCTCCAGCCTCTCCTCCCTCGCCCCACCTTCTTCCTCTCTTGTGCCTATTTCTGTCATCTTATTTGGAGTCATTGACAGAAGTGTGGTATCTCGACACCCCCCCACCACCACCTCATCCCTCCATCCTCTCTCCTCCATCCTCCTCCCGTCTCACCCTGCCGTTGCTGTGGTCTCTCTGCCCCTGCAACACCCCCGCCGAGCTCACGCGGTTAGTACAGTCTGCCTGTGCTCTCTCCTTATAAGGGCAAAATACATTGACAGAGGCAGAGAGAGGGGGTTGTACCAGCACAGGCAGGCAGGTAGGGGGACAGTGGCTGTGACAGGAAGAGAGAGGGAGAGATGATGTAGAGGCACAGGAGCAGAGATTAGGAGAGAGTGAGGAGGGAGGAGGAAGGATGAAGATGGCCAAGGAGAGAGGGTGATGGGGATTGTGCGATAAGAAGCGGGGTTCAACTGAAGCTTTCAGGCTTTTGGAAGCAAACAGTCACATTTTTCAACTGAGGGATCCAGTGGCACATATTTCGTGTCAATCAATTTTCATTCTCGTGCAAAAGATATTTCAAGATCCAGTTTTTCTTCATGAATGTCATTTCACTGCATGGTAGAAAAAGCTTAATGCAGAGGCATAATGCAGACAGTGGGACATTATCCACTACAACCAAGGTAGCTGGAGAAGAAAGTGTTGATATTTAGTCTGAATACTGAATATTTGTAAATGAGAGAAACAGTTTTTAGACCATAATACACCAAATCTTTCCTCCAAAACCTATAAAATAATATTTCCAGCTGCATGACATCAGACAGCACCAACTGTATGAGGCACTTTAAGTCACTTGGCTAACACAGACCGTAAATCTTAGTACTTGTTGAAATAACCATTCACAAAAAAAAAAAAAAAACAATTATATAAATGTCTAAGGCCTAATTGTCATCACTTTCACATTAATATATCCCTGCATGCTTTTATGGACTGTGATCACATGTTACTTTACAATCAATACAGCTTATCCACTGCCTCAATAAATTATTGATCAGTTATACAAAAAAACACTTTGTATCCATTAAAATCAGAAATGAAAAAACAAACAAAAAACAATTGATCAATATCTAATTTCTATGAAAAGGACATTATTGACCAAAAGCATTTAAGAAGTACTCTCGCCTTTTAGTATTTCACTTTTCATTAAGTTGGGGGACTTAAGACACATTAATAAAGAATTGAAAAAAATCAATGTAATCAATATCTCCAAAAAAAGACTTGATAGCATCATTTAATTTGCCTGGTAAATGCCTACATCTCTCAAACCCTGCATCCCCAGTTTGTAATGCAGTCTGTTATTATGTGTTATTTTCCGACACAAAGCTACAGAAGATTGTTTACACAGGTTGAGTCAGATTGATGGAAAAACATCACAATGTGTAAAGGCAGCGGACTGACCTTTCAATGTCACCATAAAAAATGAAGAGGCACTGGTGAAAGGCTTGGTTTGAGCTAAGAAAAGAGAAGTGGTAGATTACAAAAGTGAGGCATAATCATTTAGTAACCAATATTAGGAACTCCTCCCACCTATCTCCACCAATTTACCATTGCACCCCAATAACACTGTCAAATCCACACAAACAGCATAACAAAGAACCAGAGATATCATCTTTTTCATTCTACACATTCTTCCTTGTCAATATCTGCTGCCTACATTACCCACAATGATATGGGTTGGGCCACACAGGTCTGGTAAGCTGGCTTTTTTCTAACTCCACACAGATTTTTTAGTCTTCATACCCAACTGATCCTGCCTCGAATGACATCACATGAGGCAATTCTTCAGACTTAGCACAGTTCACTCTGGACCCAAAGGCTTTATTCAACTTCCCCAAGACCTGAAAACAGTCTTCAGTGTGTAACATGCACAGGCTGTTATATGTGAAAAGATAAACACACTTCATGTAAAAAAGAGTCATCTTTGAACGTGTATGACCTTCAGTCACAAAGTTCAGTGTCTGTCCGAGTGGTAGGAGAGTAATGCATCTCAAGTTTTCCCCCCTTTACGCCTGCAGTGTGAGCGTGTATGTGTGTGTGTTCCAGTTCTGTTGGTTCAGCTGGAGCCTTTCTCAGCGCCACACCTCCTGTGTAGCAGGAGGCCTGGTCTGCCTGTGAGGACTGGGCAGGTGCTAATTGGGCCCAAAGCTTCTGAATGGAGGCGCCTGCCATGAATGGAAGTGAATGTGTAGCGTGACAGCGTGGCCTCATGTGATCCACGTGTGTTTGTTCAGTGTCTGTGCGGTGCATCGGCGTCAGCGGTGCCACCACCTCTCTGCGTACTGGTGTCTGTCTCTGTGAAGTTAAATAGAGCCCTCATTTTGTCGCAGATGGAGGGATCACACCCCTTTGGGAAACGATGCAGGAAGAGAGATGCAAATCCATTTAGTCACAGGTCCCTAAGTGGGGTAAAAGGCAGACGCAAGGAAGGGAGGAGAAGGGAATTAAACCAACATAACACAAGGCTGCTAAGTGTGTCAGCATCTACGAAAGGAGGCAGGCGGGGGGTTTGTGTGTGTTTGCTTCGGCATATTATCAGTAAGAAACATCTGCTCTTGTTAATCTTTACCAACCTGTAGGCAATACTTCATTTACTCTGCGTAATTCCCCCACAGGGACAAAACTCAAACCCACCCTATAGCCCATGCAACCGAGTAGAAAATAGATGAGATGAATACATAGGATCTTGATTCAGAGGGAGTTTGCAGATAAGCCTTTTCTCGCCGTCTCTCCTCTCAGAATATATAACAGTGAACTATCTCCTCCTATCTCTCCATCGTGTCTTTCGAATGGCATTCCCTTTGAAGGAATTAGGGAAGGAAAACTGTCGAGAGAGAGAGAGAAATGAGTCCTGATCGTTCTCCCTGGTGTGTCAGTTATGTAAAGAAGCCGTGATATAACCCAAGAGGAGCGATGGAGTTTGTGGAATGAGCGAATTGAAGGACGTGCAAGAAAGAGGTCAAAGAAACACACTGAGGCTGATTTGATGACTGTATGTGCACATGGACACAAAAGGCTCTTTTTATGTGACAGAGGCTGTACGGTGTTGCTGTACAGCACATACACTTATGCACATACTCATTTTTCAAACTGCAGAAAATGTTTACATTTTGACAGACTTTTCCTAATCTTTGAACCTCATCTGCTTCAAATCACTCTGAACATACTTTACATCACTGCAGAGATTTTCTTGCCTAAGCTCACTAGCGTTGCACTCCATTTGCAACAAATTGCTAAAAACATGTTCTCAGTACATCATTTCATTCAGTCACGGGGGAAATAAACTCACCAGCAACAGCATAACCATCCTCATACCCAGAATGCAACACTCTTCAAGCAACAGGCCACTGAGGCTCTTGACGTCTATCGAGACTAACCTCAATCTGCTCTGCCAAGTCAATGGTATTTTGGGTAATATATCATATTGATTTTACATCTTCAGGGCCCTAAAAGAACAATCTGTGACACGGGGTCCGAAGCTTTGCTTTAGGGGTCTCATGTCAAAAGGTCTGGGAATGACTGCAGTAACGTCTTTCAACACTGATTTCTCCGCTTGCTGCGTCAAAAAAACCCCAAAACACATGACTTAGTCATGATGAGCATCCAGACTGACTTTGAGAAGCCATTGGCTCAGAATGAGATGTGACACACAGTTGGATGAGGCACAGTGACCAGTTGCCGGGCAAAGGGAAGGGGTTAACACATTATTTGTATACTCTATGTGTGTGCCTTTGCATCGGCGCCAACGGGGGAAGCTGCAGGGGTGGGGGTGGGGTGTCCCAGAAATTGGCAATTGCCCCTCACCCTTCCCCCATGTTGGGAACCCACATGGACAGTGACAGACGAGAAGAGGAGGAGGGAGCAAGGCCAGGGAGAGAAGATGGAGAGATGCCAGCACGTCTTCCCCTTGGCACCCAGATGATCCTCACGGCCTGCCTGCTCCACCCTCTTCATGCAGACCCATTTAAACACTATCAGTTGAAAACAGATCGTGGATTACTACAGCTTTAGGGGTGTGCATACTCCCTGTATTGTCCAGTGGAAAAACAACTCTTTCTTACTCTCTTCACACACAGACACACACTGCATTGTACATCCCGCCGAGTCTCCATATGTGTCTAGACTGAAAGTTTCCCTGTAGCCCTTCGTCGCCCAGACCTCTCTTTCCCCCCTGAGGCTGAGCTGATCAACGGTAATAGGGAACAACAATGCATAATAATGTGAATTATAATGGACCAATGGAGGCGGCCTTTGGCCCCCGCGCTCCATATGAGGGCAATGGTGCAGTAATGGTGTACACGGGCCCTGCAGGGACAGGCCAGACAAAGACAAAAGCATGCCAGACTGTAACTTAATGTAAGTGGAAAGGACATGGGAAGCCTCCGGGTGGGGTGGGGGTTGGCATATATAGGACCTCAACATGGTCCACACACATAAAGATGAGGAAATTATTTTCTTTTGAACACTAAATATAGTCATGCTGCCAGTGTACACACATTAGTACTATGAGGTCACCCCGTCGCTCCAGCTTTCTTATAGTTCTGCTTGAAAAATGAGCAGCACCTAAAAACACAGCATTTTCTGGTTCCTGAAAAGTTGATGTTTTAGAGATTATGTGGTTTTTACTCAAGAGAAGCCAAGTGTGGACGGAGTGTTTTGTTTTTGCAGCAACCACAGCAGTTCAGGCCTCTCACCTCCTCCCGCCTCCTCTCTCCTCCTTTCGATGGCCAGCTGTTGTTCAACCATCACCATCTTCCCCTCCATTCCCCTTCTCTTGCCAGAGCTCTGGGCAGTTAGAACAACCAGACGGTGATCAGATGGGAGCTGGGTGGTGGAGGGAGGGGGTGAGCATTTGGGGGCAACTCAGCACCAGAGATATGCAGTACCGTGAATCTAAATAGACCAAGAGAACACACACTCTGAGATTGGAGGTCTTACCCCAAGAGACTCCCAACTTGTCTCACTCAGGAGAGGTGAAGAGGTCAGACTATTCACTCTGGAGAGGATCCCTCGCTGTCTTTGCTCCACACACACACACACACACACACACACACACACACACACACACACACACATAAAGAGAAACAGACAGAGAGACACAGAATTTGTCCCCTGTCACCTCATCTATCACTCAACAAATTGGGCTCTGTCTCCCATGCAGTGTGTGGTGTCTGGCCATAAGGAGCTGTAAGAGATGGAGCCGACAGCTAATCGATATTAATGGGACTCATCTACTGATATTTCTCTCACTCTCCAAATCCTTCACCCCCTATTTTCTTGCTCCTCTTTTCTTTGCCGCGTTCATTTCTTCCAGTGTTTCTATCATTTTCTCGTCACTGATGGATAACTACTGTCAGGGTTGGAGTAACGACGAAAACTTCTTCAAATCTTACATCCAAAAGATGAATTGAGGCCTGTATTAATTACTCTGCTGTCTCACATGGGATTCTTACTTTCTGGAGTGTGTAAATACTGTGGATAGAGAAAACCTCATGACTTGGAACCATTTCTTATGGAAAACACAGGAGCTCAAAGTCTTGAATTCGTGGCAATAACAGAGGTTAAATCATCTTGAACTGGAACCCAGTTGCTCTACAGTGAAGATATAGCATGTATCCCCAAAAAAATGATGTTGCTGTGAGATCCACAGACACCTATGTGAGGAAAAGTCCCTCTTAGTGGATGTCCACTGCTCATCACAGACACTTCACACCTCGGCCAAAACGTATGTGAATGTCTCCCCTCTGGCAGGCGCTACAGGCCACTGTGCGCCAAAGCAAACAGACACAAGAACTGTTTCTTCCCACAGGAGATCACACTCATAAACAGCTAACTCAGCTATGTGAATGTCCCCCCACGGTGTCTCTACAACACTCAGCAATTACTATTCTTATAGCTATATATGGTCTGTTTCCATTACTTTAACTAGATGCTTTTTTACTATTTTATTTTTAATGTGTTTATTCATTGTAAATGCAGTGCATTTTTCTGTTTTAAATCCTTCTGTAGGGGTTTTGCCTCACAAATCTTGGGGGGGGGGTATTTATTTATATGGTTGAGTAGAATGATTGGAGGGTGTGTGATTGCATTCAGTATTTATTGAATTAGTATTAATTGCAGTAGTTGTATTAGCAATTGTATTCCTATCTTCCCACAGACAGCAGGTGGATATCAGCAAGTGGCTGAATGTGAATGTGTCTTTTTTTTAATGTTCTTGTTTTTGTCCCTGACAACTAACTTCAATAAGCTAAACTAATGAAATCAGTGGTTAATGAGCAGTAGGAATCTTTAGTAATGCATCAACTTAATCAGCAGCCTGACACTATCGAACCTGCCAAAGATCTCTGGCTCCACCTGATGGAGGTTTTAGGGAAATGCACTCTCTAGCTTCAGGCGCTGACATCATCAGTTTTAATTTGATATTCTACCAAATGTTGATTACATTTCCACGGCTGAATGGACCACAGACTTCATAATCTTTATTTTTTTCCCAGATGGATACTGAAGGCAATCTGTTTATATGAAATATAATTTTTTAAAGAAATACATGGAATTAATATACTAAATATACTAAATGTGTGATGCCACTTTTCTCAGTTATTTCAGTCAGTATAAGGTTATGAAGCTGTTCCTTTTCAGCCCCTGGGTATCAGCACAACACAAAAGCTCGTCAACATGATCAAGTTGAATCTACATATCCGACGTGTTTTTACTACAGAGCCACAGTTTTTTTTAGGTGGTTGTTAGATTACCTAACCACTGTGGACAAAGTCTCTCTCAAGTACTTCCCCTCAAAAAAACAAAAAAAACAAATTGGATGTCTCTAATGCCAAAGCATCTTTTCCTATGATGAGTAAACACACTGTGAAAACTTTCATATGTAAATATCCATCCATGTTTATTAAAACTTTAAATACGATGACTTTCGCTCTTTTGCTTTCTTAAGCACCGGTTTCCACATAAGAAACGTATTGTTGAAGACACTGAACAACATCTCTATCTACACACAAAAAACACAAATGAGGAAAAAAAACTGAATCTTGTCCTGTTTCACTGACAAAAACAAAAATGTTTAAAAAAAAAAAAAAAAAACAACGATCTTCCTTGATTTGTGTAACTTGCAGTCTCTGTGTTGTGGCACAAAGTATAAGGAAAAAAACAGGTGTTCGAGGATAAAAATAAAAATCAATATCTGTATTTTGTAGAATAATCCTTCGGAGACACCACCAGACCTCTTCCTTTCCTTGCTCCTCGGTACACTGTTTCAACGATGTCTATCATCTCCTGCTTGTCCTCCATTGTCCAATTGATCTTGTTGTTATTACCGGTGCCCAAATCAATCATGATGTGTTTGTTCCTGAAAAACACAAATAACAAGGTGAAGATCTGACATTGGACTGCAGTTCCTCAATACCGACCGATAGGAAAGCTTTATATAAGCCGCTCCTCACACAGCAACCGCGTTCATTTAATTCACGCTGAAACAGTCGTCACTTACACTGATATTTGAAATGAAGACGCAGAGTGCCTTACCTGAAGAAGAACATGACAGTGCAGGGGTCGTACAGCTCGTACATCTTGTTGAAGTCGGGCACTTCGGTGATGTCCACCAGGTAAATGACAGCAAAATTCTTTACCTGTCAGGACGTATGTAGGTAGATAATTATAGAATTTTTAACCACCGTGGTATCATTACATATTGACATACTATATATCAAGAACAAAGCATTCTTTCTTTTTTTTTTTCTTGCAAATCAGAGCGTGTGCTCTGCAGTTAACACTCCCATGCCTGTAATACTTAATGCTTAAATAAGCCTCTAAAAGATGGTTAGGTCTTTAAGAAATTATTGCAGTGTCCCAGGTTTTAACAGCCTGAACAGATTTAGGAAGCATGTCGTGAAAATGGTCTAGAAATTGCTGACAGAGTAAGATACCCAAACATCACAAACTGTCATGAGCATCTTCGGTGTTAAATCAGCAATAAACTGCCAAAAGCAGTGAACACAGAGATCAATCTTTGCATCTCTTGAGCAGACAGTATAGATCCGCAAGACAAAAACAATCTACAGCACACCAGAAAAGGACCCTTGCATGATTTTTTTGTGAAATGCAAAATCAGACGATTTTTAGCTGAGGAAAAGTCAAGCCATAAACTGTACTGTACTGTTTCTTAATCCTGCTCCCACCCACTCCCACTGGATTTTGGACCATTGCGGGCCATTCCTGTAATGAGTGTGTTTACTCCCTCCTGCACCCACAAACATTCTGGCCATTCATGCACACACCATTGATTTTGTGTCTTCTCCTGTCCTGCAGGGAAAAGACATTCTTTTACTGTGTTGTACTAAAAATCAGATGCATATGTGTTTTACATTCCAGTGCATAATTACATTCATACTAGTGCAATAAGTACACATATTCCAGTGTAAAATGGCATTTGTTTACTTTATTATTTTAGAAAATGTGTTTGTTCTGCTGAGGTTGTATTTTGTTGCTCTTCCCTGTGTTTTAATGCACTCATCAAGAGTGTCACTTCTAATTTAGTTGTAATCTGCATAATGACAATAAGGTCTTCTGTTCTCCTCCCCTGCATTTAACACTTTGTTTCAAAGCACAACACAAGTATTTAGGAAAAGTTTGTGTCATGTCATCATCACAGTCAAGCCTGGTGTATCCACGCAGGGCAGTAACTATGCTGGCTCTGTGGTCAGCGACTCAACACAGTCAACTAGCAGTGACGCGTCAATTGGAAATGCAGTTTCTGGAGCATCAGGTTCTTACTGTTCTCTCCAGTTTTTGACACACGATCTTCAAAACGAAATGCAAACAACACCCTCGAAACGAGACCGGAGTCATCACTTGTGTCATGGATGGTGCAGGATAAGAATGGCATTTTGTTGTTTGTCTGTTGTGATGGCACATCTTTAAGAAGTTCTGTGCATCAGCATGACTACACAGCCTTTGATCACCCAATATTATTTATTACAGTGTATTAGTCTCAGGTCTGTACGAATCACCTAATAGTAATCCTGTGTGGTGTTCAACAACAAAACACATTTTCCTGCTGTATGAGGTTTGAGTATCAATAAGAAAACTGGGTTCTGTCGTTGTTCTAGTACGACTAATGTTACCTGCTAAAGACAAGCTGGCAGTGTGTACTTCAGTCTCATATTTATGAATACAATGTTTTCTCTATGGAAAGTTATTGTACATTGCTCACAGCAGACCAGCAGGCGATGCTCTTGAGCACGTTTAGATAGTAGAGGGTAACTGATAATGCTAATGCCACAACCCACATTTCAACTGGATCTTACGCTAATCAAACCTTTTCAGCGATGCTGTAGAGAACTTCGTCCATTTTCATACATGTTGGGTCCCAGTCGTGTCCGAAGCGGATCACTAGGACTCGGTCCTCCTCAGACAGGATGGCTTGGTCGACCTGCCAGCCATTGTGGAGATGTGGTAGCATGTACGACATCTTGACCGTAAGCTGCTGATTCCCAAGCTGAAAATAAACACATTTCACTTTAGATTCACAAAACTTGAGAGGCAGTGAGAGTAACGTTTAGTTAACATCCATCAAAATTAGGATTTTTGCTTATAGACTGGGTGGGAGTGAGCAGTTTGTTTAGTTCGGATTGACGTTAGCTAACGTTAAGTTAGCGTTAGCCGAGCGCCTTTAGTCAAGGAAAAGTCCGCGAGGCTAAAGAATGAAACCTTATAAGACAGGAAAAACAAGTATTTGTTTCGTAAACACTTACCTTAAAATACAAGGGGAAGCGTGTGTATTAAAAAAGAAGAAAAAAACGTAGCGTTTTTACCCAAATATAAAACTGAACTACGTTAGCAGCGGCTGATGCTGCTGTGTACCTTTTACGTTTCCGTGCGTAAACGTCATTAAAACAGCGACAGCATGGACGCGATGTGGTCACGTCAAAATTACGTCATGTTTGTTGTGCGTATTTGAAAAAACTGAAAATACAAAATTACAAAAACAATGAAACATCGAAATCAATGACAAGTTTGAAGAAGATGGAATGAGTGACTACAACAATATACAAAGAATTTAGGGTTTTATTACGAACTGGGAAAAAATGTCTGGATGCTTTGAATCCTCATCATACATTCTTTGAGGAACTGAGTAGAATCTTGGATTTAATATATTATTTTAGATAAATTGGTATATATATATGGACTTCTTTGTTTTTGATTTGTATACAGTCATTTGTTAAGTTTCAGAAATGTCTACAATCAATACAACAGACTTGAATGGTGCAAAATGCTTGTTTTTGGGTTGTAATAGTATGAAAACCAGCGACAGATAATGCATCCATGGTAAAAATGCTTTTAAAAAAAAACATATATATTTAAAACATTCATCTCGTCTCATTTCCCTTGTTCATCATCCAGCCATCCAGAAAGAAAAAAAAAGCATCTCTCACACAGAAATTTAAATGTTGGGGAGGGGGAAATTTCCAGTAGATACATATATGAATAATGTACAAACATTCAAATATTAAATACAATGTACACAGTAAAGAGACAAGATAAAACATTTATTGTTGAGCAGTTCATTACAGTACAAACAGAGAGTACACTGAACAAAGTTTCAAAGGTTATAAGAAATGTTTCCAGTCTATGACATAGCAGCATATTATGGCACTCCTTAGAGAGAGCATGAATCATCATTAGATATGTTTTCGCCCATCTGTTATTCCAGCACTAAACTACAGTCACATTACTGTGGTTCTGAATGGCCAGGTGATTAACAAAGTCACACTATTTCACGTTAGACTGTTTGGTCTAGGACACATCATATTTTAAGAAACAATGATAGCCAATTTTGCAATACAATTAAGATCTATTTTATAACTAACATTAACACTGTAATCATCCCTTAAAGCTGATATAATTTTATATGGCTGTTTTTACATTGCACAACATCAGCCTTCAGTTTTCTGAGCCTGAATCTCTGCTGAAAAGAGGCTACTCGAGGCTCACTCTCCCACCATGATTATACAAGTCCCCTGCCATAACATCACACCTTGTTCAGCAAATCAGTTCAGTTCAGAGCCCAGGTTGCATGAACCCACTTTAGGCCAGCAGGTGGTGTAAGGAACATTCACATATTTTTCTGGAGAAAAAATAACTCCACCAGTGGTTCTTTGAACATCCCACGACGTCTCGAGAAACATATCCACAGTCCATCGATATTCCACGGGACAACATGAAAAATCCTGTCCGCAGTAATGTCTTACAATCCCTGAGCAGCGCTGATGCTCGGCTGGAACATACAGTGTTGGGATGAGGTGCAGATACAGTAGCCTGAAACTGTACTCTCGCAGTTCCTAGTCTGCAGGATGCTCTGGACACGAGCGATTCACCTCAAACCACTCGTCTATGCACCTGAAACAATGAGCTCAGTTACATTTTGCTCTACTAATCTAATTATTTTTGACTAAATTATCTAAAGGTGGCCTCTTTTTAAAAACATGACAATCTGCATCTAATTCATAATTACCAGGATAGCAATGTGTGTGTTTTATCAAGGTGTTTCATTCACCAAGTGGTCTAATTATTATGTTCCTCTGATTGGAAGCTATCTATGTGTACATATGATGAAGGTCTTGCTGAGAGTTGGTTGAGAAGATTGATACCATTCTCGCATCAGTCTGTTAAATATAAGGCTGCCATGAGTGGCAGGTCAGCTTACCTGAGCATGAAAACTGGAAATGGGGAAACTGTTATCCTGTCTCTGTCCAAAGGTTAACAAAACCCACCTTCAGCTCCTCTAAAGCTCACTAATTAACACGTTGTATCTCATTCAAGGGCACAGACTGGCAGTTCCCCTGTTTTCAGGCTTTGTGCTAAGCTAAGCTAACTGGCAGATGGCAGTAGTTTCCTATTTATTGTATAAACATAAAAGAGGTATCAATCTTCTGGAAGTCGTCACCATTTTGACTTTGTGTATTTTATGCATTTGTCAAACTCTTTCCAATGACAACCGATTTATTTATGATTGTTTGTGTGTGTGTTAGTTACCCTTTATGGTAGATACAGAGGCAGGGCAGCCTGGCAATGGTGTCTCCCTGCTCCAGCTCTTCTAAACAGATGGCACATTCCCCAGAGTCTCTGGACAGGATGTCCTCTAAGAAAGACAATACAGACAGAGGCGAAGTGAGAAAAGAGCTGCCTCGCACACCAAATCATGCATCAAAATGTGCAGTTCAGTCACTAAATTCTGCATAACCATCTGTTTAACCTTTGATACCTGAATACCTGTTGTCATCTGTGCCCAGTTGAGAACTGGTATCCTCTACAGTGTGCAAAGTGGGTAAAGACGCAGTCATCAGTGGGATTATGTTGTGTTTTGTGTAATTTCCCTTTTCATTATCCTGTCCTTTGTATAACAGTTTGATGATTTATTTTAACAACGGAGAAAACCGAGTGTCTGATTATACAAACCTGTGATCAGATAACAATGACGTTTCCTCTTATGTCAAATGTTTACTTGCATATTTAGCTAAGACAGGCCCTAGTTTCAATACCTGAGGCGAAGGACTGTTTATAGCTCTCATGTGCACATATTTAAATGAATCTTACAGTAGAGGTAAGACAGAATCATTCAAATGCACTTAAAATGATTTGCATGAGTTCAATGAAAAACAGAGAGATTGTATACGTTTTACACATCTGCATGCCTATGATAAGCTAAGATGCACTGTGCAGTCTACGAGCTGCATTTGTTCTGTATATTTATCCATAGTATGCGTGTTGCTGTGGGTGTGAAAACTGTGTATGAGCATGTATCCGCACATGCATCAACTGTTAAAGATATTGAGCAATCTACTATTGTTTGCATGCATGCGGCACTTTAGAGCCTGCGATGTCTCAACTTGCAGGAAGTACGTGTAGTAACAACTGTATGTCTACAGGCAAGCATACGTTTGCCTTTCCTGTGTGTGCGCGTATGTGGGTGTGAACTACACAGGTGCTCACACTCAGTTAGTCTGCACTCACTACAAATGTGCAGCTGTATCACATAGCTGTCTGTGCTTCGATCGTTTCATGCTGCGCTGTGTGACGTCTAGTCCAGGTGCATCTCTGTGACAATGAGTTCTTAGTCGAAGAATTTTTGCATTCAAGACTTTGTGCATTAATTCAGTATCATCCTCATGATCCAGTAGCAGAAACAAAAGGTTGTAAAAGTAGAAGCAGTTGTGGAATGTTAATAAGTATATTTTGGACTGCATTTAGCAACCATTTTGAAATACCTGTACTTGATTACTTCCATTCTATGATACTGTATGCTTAAAACTTAAAACTTTTATATAAGATTTTACATAAAGAAAACCCTATGCATTTGTAATTGATTACCTTACAGTAAATGAAGTAGTTAAAAATAGGACTTAAAAAGTAACTGAAATAATACATTAGAGGTCATAATCAAGTATAATAGTAAGATATTTCAGTGGTTCCTAACATGGGGGTCGGGACCCACCGAGGGGTCCTAAGATAAGAGGGACCACATGATATTTACATGGATTAAAACAATAAATAAATATATAAACAAAATCATATTTCTGTTTCTCAAATATCTGTTACATGTTTCTGCTATTTTTCACATTTTTTTTCTACCTTGCTGTGAAATACTGGATGCTTTTACCTTGTTGGGGCTCTGAACATCTTTCAAATGAAATATGAAGGAAACATGACTCCCAGGACATTTGAAGTCCACACTAAGCCATACCCTGTGATGAGGGTTACAAGCAGACATTGACTTGATTTAAGAGGTCACAAGACAGAAACGGTGGGAGTCACTGTAATATTTAATGATGTAAGTCTAATTGAATATTTTCACACTGTGGTGCTGCAGCTTGTATTTTCAAAAAGGAACTGAATACTGGACATCTGTAGACCTGGTTTCAACCAGCCGGAAGCACCACAACTGATGTTGTTCAGTTTCACCTGCTCTTTTGCATGTTCAAACAAAAATGAACCAAATCTTACTGTTGTAGGTGAGGCGTGTTTTGTTGAAACACTTGAGCAGGTGTTTCTCTATTTCATCCGACGGCATGAACTTGGAGCAAACAGGACAGTGGAAACCTGGGAGGCAAACACAAAGAACATGAGCACTCAGATGTGCCAACACCTCTCTCATAAACTTTTATTGATATGTACACAGAAGAGGGCTTGGGACAGTTTGCATGAGTTTGATCTTAAACAGCCCCAAATGACCCAAGACCTGCATGCACTCACTAAAGCTCTGTCTGCTGTAAACAATCTGTTACAACCTGCTGACCTAATCATGCAATGTTCAGATGTCATTGCTCTTTACAAACTAACTACAAACTGATATGCCTTCATATTTATTGCACTGCATTTATGAATTAAATATGTCATTAATTCATCATTTGACTCACATGCACGTGGCCTCCTGACCTCATGCATCTTCTCAGCTGCACAAAGATAAATAGGCCAGGTGCTGCTTGATCTTAGATAAGATAACCTCCTGTTTAACATTACAACACCACAAGGAAGAAAAGGACTGCAAATCCATGACATATGCAGGCAGTAATTATCTCTGTGTCTGGTGTGAACCTCATGTTTGTGTCATGTGTTTCTAAAGGAGATAGGACAAGCCTGTGGAGACAATGTCAGGCCTGCGGAGTCACCATCACATGGACCTGATGAGCAAAGGTTACTGGCGAGGGTATTAATTAATACAAGGAAGCTACCTATGCTGGTAATTAGAAGGAGGTGAGACCAAAATCCAGCTGTATTTTTAGTGCGCATGTTCTGAAAGGTGACGAAAATGGGCCATGTGTCATTTACAAGAACTCCAACAGCAATCACAAATCAGGAGACATTATAAAATGTTAGATCTTTTGCTCAGCAGCTTTTCTTTTCCAGTAACATGGAAGTTAAAACACCGTGACATTCCTGTTATATTAGCCCTGTTTTGCTGTCTGAAGACAACCCACCAGTTGAAAAGCAGCTCGATTTTGCGGATTCAAGAAGTTTGTGTGCATGTGTGTGCGTGCATGTGTGTCAGGCAATGTGTAACCAGCAGGGAGCTCTTATCTGCTGACCTACTTAATGCACTCTTCTCTCTCAGCCGGAGTGAAAAACAAGCCAGTTTTGCAAGACAGAGGCGAGGCAAAACCAGACAGATGGCAGTACAGTACAGCAGAGCCACCTGTGGCTACAATAAAAGAGCAGAAGTGCTAAACAAAGGGCTCAGTCATCGCACTGCTGTTATCATGCGCCAGGTATCACATGTCAAATGGAAAAATACTAAGAAACTTTGACAGCATCTTCACTGTATATGTCTTATTATTTGCGTCGGAGTATCACAAGCAAATGGCATCCTACTGTACATGAACTAACATGCTATAATAAACACAGTATTAAGAGCAGAAATGTTAGTCATAACATGAGATTATAAAATGGCCTCTTGGATAAGATAATGGCAACTAAGAACAACGAACACCCTCTACAGAATGATTAAAAAATAGCATAATGCACCGCAATGTCTGCACTCACTACTGAGTAACGCAGAAAAATGTGTCATAAGTGGCATACGTGTCTGGCTTCTTTCCAGATGTTTGGAACTTTAATGAACTGGAGGTAACCCTTATCTTACCTCCCAGCAGGTGAGGGGACAGGTGAGCCGGCAGAGACCCAATAAGCAACCTGTGGCCATCAGGAGGCAGCTGGCCTTCGTCGTCACCATCCGTGAGATCGAGGCTCTGATTGAGTGCGTGTGACCCCGACCTGCCGCCGGCCGGTATACTGAGCCCGGAGCTGGTTGGCCCTCCACCCGTGTACCGTATCCGGGGGCCATCTGGTCCGTTGGTGTACCTAAACCCCGCAATCCTTTCCCCTCCACTGGAGTTTCCAGATGGGAGATCCGAGCTGGAATAAGCCCGAGTTCTGCCATCAAATACTGGGCTGCTCTGTTTGGCACCCATAGTGTCTCACGCTTCCCTCCTCAGGTTTTTCTTCTGTGCGCCTTAAAGTTTTTAGCCACGACACATGGTTACAGTGAGTTCTGAAGATCTGACACAAACAAAGGAAATACGAGCTGACACAAGAGGAAACACAAAGGCGAGGTGATCCAACATCTTAAAGTTTACGGTGCGCCCTGTGCGTAAAGTGCGCACTCACTGCCGCATAACTTAATTTCCAAATGGTCGATTTTTTTTTGTTGTTGTTTTTCTTGGCAGAGCCCTTCCCTTTTTTTCAACAATGGGAGAATAAAAAAGATAAACTCGCTTCGGTTTTAAGTTTTCAGTTCCTCCACTTCAGACGAGGACATAGACGCAAGTGTTGACACACTGTCCATCTGGTTCAAGTTTGTTTTTTGTGCTCTGCTGTGGCCGTCTGGAAAGAAAAATAAAAGCAAGGATAGCCCTCCTCCCCCCCGTGAGGCAGCTCCGTCAAACCTCCCAAAGTTGACCACGATAAGATAAATTCGCCTTCAAAGTAAAAGCGGTGTGCTACGTCAAAAACGGTGACCGAAAGCTGCCCAGGTTACTATAACATAGAATTAAATTCCGTGTCTACACCGTAACCCTGAGGCCTGCAGGCCAGCCTCCCTCTTTGTTTGCCATTGAACTTGTTATTTTACCACCCAGCCTTTGCAGGATAATTCTGTGGCCACTCCAAGAGTGGAGTACTTGATTGTACTCAAGTACAATACTCAAGTACAGTTTTGAGGTACTTGTCCCATACTTGAGTATTTCCATTTTATGTTACTTAATACTTTATACTTTGTACTACTCCACTACAATGCAGTGGGTAATGTATTTTTACCCTGCACCATTTATTTTTACCTCCATTAGGCTACCTTCCATATTAACATTTTAGACATGAAATACATGATAAGTTCATAAAATATGATGCAGTACTGCTTACATGTCAGTGCACCAATAACCGACCAGTAATCAGTGGTGGAGGCAGTATTCAGATTTTTAAATCCAATAATACACACTGTAAAAATACTCTTTTACACACTAAAGTCTTAAAAGCAAAAGTACTCAATGCAGACCAATGTGTCATGTGACTGTTACAGTAATCCTAAACTGGAATCTCTTTTTTTTTTTTTTTTTTTTTTTTTTTTTTCTCTATTTAAACATTTATCAAAACAGATGCCAGATCATTTTCTGTTCTGTTGGACCTTTTAATTTATAACAAAGCGTCAGATTTTATAAGCTCTTCAAATGTTTTGTATGTGAAAATTTGAATTTATAAAGCAACAAGTAACTTAAGTGAGGGACTAACTGTAATGAAGTGAAGCGTATGATATTTCCTGCTGAAATGTAATGGATTAGAATGAGTGGCATGAAAAGAAAAGACTCAAGTAAAATTCAAACACCTTAAGTTTAACTAAGGTAACATTCCATCACTGTCAATAATATGATAATGTAGCACTGAGTACTTTTACTTAAGTAAATGATCTGAATATGTTAACACTACTGAAACACCGCTCTTAATATTCTGATATTTGATTAGCTGCTATGTTTTTGGTATATTATTGTTTTAGATTTGTATTATTTGATGTCAAGCACTTTGATTTGCTTTGAAACCATGAAAGTATAATAAAAGTTAAGTCTATTGTCATATTATTAGGGATTGAATTAATCTGCCACTTGCACCAAAGGTTTTATGTACTTGGATGTTAAGGATCAGAGTATTGCCATAGATGCCTGTATGTGGGGAAATGTAATGCTCAGAAATGGCTGAAACTTTGTTGCGCGTTGAAGGTTTTCTGATTATACTCACAAAACAACTATTCGCTTCAACCGCTATTGGAGACGTGTACGTATTGTAACGTAACCTTTCTGTGCTTTTACGTTGAAGGTCGAAACATAGCTTCCTGCCTGTAGTGCCCTCCTAGTCTCCAGCTTGACGCAGGTCTGAGTGGGCGCATCAGGTGGCGCGTGACGTCAACCCCAGTAAGACCAGCGGGTTGTCTGCAGCGGCTGAGCAGCGGGTCACCAGTCCAAAGCCCTCCATGTTTGGCGCGCTGTGTTCCATTAACTTCAGCCCATTAAGGACAAAAAAAAAAAAAAAAAAAAACACTGAGGGACTCTCTGTTCACACGGTTTATTGAACAATTTCACACACATCTGAGGACAAACAGAAGATACACTGCATGATAAACATTCAGAGAGGCAATAAAAAGACAAACATTTACAAGCCAAAGTAAACGGGCTAAAGATGAACCTCTGAAACAGTCTTGCATGTGGACGGAGTGGATGGAGGCGGCCGAAGCATTGCAGTGCACTGGATGTGACACACAACAACACAATGTGAGAGGAGAGAGAACGGGGATGGCAGAGGGTGGCCCTCAACAAATATTTTCTCTTCCCTGCGATATCACTCAGGGATTTGGGTGTGCGCTTGTTAAATGTACTGTTTAGAGAAATGTGACGAGTAAAGAAATTCCAAAACGACACACGCGGGAAGAGGTTTTGGCGAGCTTTGGGAAGGTATCGCATCAGATTGGGGGAAACTGTGAACCACCAACAACCAGGAAGGAAGACTACAGGGCAGAACTAAGGTGTCATGTGACAATGAGACACCCAAACCAGGAAGGGCTTAAGCTGCAGCATGGGCCTTTGTTGTGACGGTCATGTGATAGTAACTGATTTAAAAACGTCCTCATAAAGTGACTTTAAGCTCTCGGAGGTGTGCTGCCTTGGGGACACTAAGAGACGCACCTCGAGACACGATCCACGCTACTGTGAAGCTGCGCACTCCGATTTCCACACGAGGGGCCGAGAGTCGCTTTTGATTGAAACCCTACACGGCTATTCTAAGTGTGTGTTTAAAACAGGATTGTTTGAGAGCTGCCCCACCTGAATCTACACCTCCTCTCTCCTTCTTCCGTCCGTGAAGTGGAAAGCCATAAAGCTGTTCCCTCCTTCCTCCCCCTCTCTTTATCTGCGTCACTCCAGCCACAAACCGTCAGTTTTCACCCATTTATCTTCCACCTAGCTCTCGCATATACGTGGTGCCAAGAGACAGCTGAGAAAGTAGGTTATCTGTCGCATTCGTCTCCAAACCGAAGGGGGAAACGTGTGTATTGCAGTAACATCTGACTGTATTTCTGCATAACAAAGCCAGCTGAGGCCGATGTCATATTGCTGTGCTGTGGAACTTTAACTAACCACATGGTGAATGATTATGATACTTGCATTGTACATGGCCACTACTCACGTAGCCCCAATGTGTGTGTGTGTGTGTGTGTGTGTGCGTGTGTGTGTGTGTGTGTGTGTGTGTGTGTTTGGTTGGAGGCAGAGGGGCAGGGGAGGGGTCAACACAGTGCAACGCAGTGCACTCTTTGGGAAGCAAAGCCACTGAGACATTCAAGAACATGATGGTGCATTTTTAGCAAGTTGACTGTAGGTAGCTATGTGTGTATGTGCGTGTGTGTGTTTGGATAAGAGTGTGTTGTTAAGTGTTTGGGCAGATGAGTTGAGGCCCAGAGCTCCAGGGCAGCTCTGCCCCAGCTGCAGGCTTTGTCCTGGGGCTCATCACTGCTGGCTGACCCCCATCTGCTGGTGGTCGGGCCCGGGTTCCCCCTCCATGTCAGTGTGGTAATGCTCAAAACTGTCCTCTAAGTCTGGAAGACCCAGCAGCTGACAGGGGTAGAAGAAGAAGAAGGTTGTGTTAGAGGTTGGAAACTGTGCAGGTGTGTGTGTGTGTAAACGTGCTACATCATTTCTGGGTCGGGTGACGGAACTTCGTCATCGTCACTGTGGGTTTGCCCGACAACCAGCTGAGACCCGAAGAAATGATTGATTTTAAGTAGTGAGCTTCAGGTAGGCTCGTTTTGTATCCTACGGTGAGCTGTTTGCCCTTGTTTCCGTTAGCTCAGGTAAGATAGTTTTTCATACCTTAGTTTTTCATTTAGGGTTCATCCCAATTTTCACATTATGTATCAGGTAAATGAATGGATTGTAATGCATTAAGGGGTTTGAAGGGACTACAGTTTTGATTTCAGGGGTAAAAACCCAACATTTTATCACCTTCAAGACCTTCAAGTTTTAATTTAAGTAATAGCTACTGTGTCATTTGTTTAACTCTAGGGTTCTTGCCCCTTGAAAAGCTAAAAATCAATTTAAAACACTTAATTTGTTTCATGAATTATCCCCTTAAAATGCCATTTGCAATACCTTGATTACATCATCATTAATGGCTAAGTTAATGGATTTTTTGGTGTAAAATGGTTAAAGAATTAAGTTTCATAGCGGCAACCTATTGTGATTTTTGAAAAATATCTTGAAATATTGTTTATTTCTTGTCTTTCCTCTTCACATTTACCAAAAAAAGCCTGAGGAAGAAAGTGTCAAGCAGTGTAAAAGCACTCGTCAAATTCAGCTTTCATGAAAATAACAGTACTCCTACCAGTCAAATAGAAAAGAAGGACGTGATAAAAGGCCTTGACTCAGGTTTTATATCCTGCTGATCTTTTGTACCATTTGCCGGTAAGCAAGACACATTAAAATGTCAGAATTTTGGGTTGACTTTGGCATGAGAGAACAGACTGTCTCAGGTTTAGACCTAAACTCAGCAAGCAGAGATGGCTGCGCTGTGGTTGATGCAGTGTGAGAGTCACTCTTTTGTTTCCTTACAGGCCTGAAGGACGTGAAGACCTTCTCCAGCACCTCCAGCAGAGTCTTCTTCCCGCAGGAGGAGATGTAGTCCTGGGCCAGCTGTAGGAAGGGAAGGCAGTCCTCACTCTCACTCCACACATGCTACAGACACAGATAAACAAAGGTTAGCACACATTCATGCATGTAGGCAAATGGGTTTAACAATGTACACCAGATGACGTAATACTGTCACACTTCCTCCACCTGTGTAGCCTCTGCAGGCTGTACAGTGACATACAACTTGCTGAAACGAATAAGTAAACAAGTAAAGCTGGGTCAGGGGCAGAACGGCACAGAAAAACTGGAACAAAGCAATTAAACCAGATAAAGAGACATTTCTTCAAGGACACGCAGCAGATAGATGAGGGAAAATAACAGTGGAGATACATAAAGCCCTGAATATTCACCAAGGAGAGGTGTGAGAAAACAACTAGAACAGTAATGGAATGCTGGTCAGAGATGTTAGTGTGCTTGCGGCCAATAAAACAGTATTGAGTTGAGATGAGTTGTAATTCATAGGCATCAGATCAAAGTGTTGTCGTCAGATGAAGATCAGCGTCCTCATCACTGCAAGCTGTGAGCTCCTCAAAGCTGCTTGGGGGAGATTACTGGAGCAATTCCACTGCACTTACTGTTAGTGTTGTTTAATTGGAGTCGAAAGGCCGCACTGTTAGGTTATCTATTAGGTAATGCAAGGGGCGCCTAACCAAGTGTGCAGAATGACCTGGAGGGAAAAGAAGCGGCAGCGGTGTAAAACAAAAGCAGATGATCTCAGTGTGTCCTGAAGTCTGGAGGTTTTTCTAATCGTAGGAGATCATTTGGGATTATTGGGATTTTAGTGTGCATGAACCCCTTAAAACTGGCCACAAAATCATGAAACCTTAATTAACACCTTGAAAGGCTTTAAAATTTCAATTGAGGTGAAGATTTAGGGATTCATTCCAAACATGAGCATGATTAATAGATAAATGGATGCCATGGTGGTTTTAATTTCAGGCACTATTTAAGAGGATTTTAATGAGTGAAAACATGTTAAAGTTGATCGAATGACATGAAAACAATGCCTTTGTATTTTACAATCTATTAATTGTCCTCTTAAATATACCATTACAAACACCTTAATGTCATCACTATTTGTGCGTGAATCATATAGGGACACACCTTCATGTGAGCGTTTTAGGAGTCACATGACAGTCATGTAATTCAGCCCGGGGAAACACTTTCTCCACACTGTCGTAGATAGAGCTAATATTGAGGCCTCCTGCTTGGGCTGCTCACGGATGGTTGTTCCAGTTTTCACACTGATGGATGGATTCTCACAAGGGTGGGTGTGCCTCGGCTGCACCGGCAAAACCTCATCTTTCAAGCCAATCGCTCTTGTTTATCAGCCGCTTAACACTGTATCACATGAGCCGTATGACTAAAAACTGCAAGGACCTACCCTGAGGGACATTACAGAGCGGAGAGAGTGATGCAGCTGCACTGCTATGATGGTGGAACTGATTTCACAGCACCCTCTAGTGAAAGGACAGGGCCATGAAGCACAGTTTTGAGGGGAAAACAAGGTAAACTGAGAAGGGAGAGAGAGAGAGAGAGAGAGAGAGAGAGAGAGAGAGAGAGAGAGAGAGAGAGAGACCCTGCTGATAGCTGTATTGATCAAGTGGGAGTAACTAGATCTCAAGAGTCCTGCAGAGAGAGAGAGTCATTCTAGCTGCTTTGAGTGTGCTTAGCAGAGAACTCTCTCTGTGTGTGTGTGTGTGTGTGTGTGTGTGTGTGTGTGTGTGTGTGTGTGTGTGTGTGTCAGTTGGCATGCATTAGAATCCAAAACAGGAGAAAAACTGACAGTTGTGAGGGAGATAAAGTGAAACAAAAAGAAGGAATATTGAAGACAGAAGTTGCCGTTAAGAGAGAATTGACTGCATCATGTATTTATGTGCCTGCATCTTGTGTGTGTTTAACCCTCCTGCTGTGTAATGAAGGGAAAGCCCCTGCTGAAGCGGCCCTGCTCTGCTGTCTGTGGGACAGACCAGGCGAGGCCTGTAAACACAGGCAGGGTCGGTGTGACATCATGTGTTATTGACTGAACGGAGGCTCTGGCTCCTGGGTCATCTCCATCTGCTCTCCACCCTCTTAGCCTCTGTCACTGAGCAGGAGGAGGGAGGTGGGTGGGTCTTGCCTCAGGAGCTTTAGAGCTCACACCACCACCACTGCACCACACCAGTACAGGATCTACTACACTGTGTCTGCGGATGATGAGGGAGGTGCTGCCACTGAAGACACAGAGCTCACATCATCCATGTTGTGTCTGGAGTTTGGGAGATTTTAAGGACTTAAGGAGTTTATGTTCAACAATGAAACACAAATTAAACATGATGTAAGTCTGATTAGGGCCAAATTTTCAAGGTAGAGCTCTGCCACATCCCATAAACGTCCTTTGCAGTGAAATGTTATGCATTATTTTATTCCAATATTATATTATTACAATACATCGACATTTGTAATATTATGCTCATTGTTATCATTATTGGGTTATCTTGTGGATGGAAGATGCCACCCTAGCGCCCTCTACTGGCCAGCCACCCCTGCTTAAGGCCATTAAAATGTGGCTGTTACTGAAATTTAAAAAATTTAGATGAAGGGGTTTGACATTCTTAGAAATTTCATGTCACGTAGGCAGATGAAAGTAACAGAATCTGCTGTACAGTAAATCAGTGGATTGCCAGCACCCCTCCATCAGCACACCTCCTGCTCCATGCTTCACAGTGGGAGTCACACATGCAGACACCATCCGATCACTCTCTCTGCGACATCATCAGAACAACGTACACATTTCTACTGGTCTAATGTCCGTTCCTTGTGTTTCTTGGCCAGAGCGATTCCCTTCTTGTTGCGGGTCTTCCCCTGTAGTGGTTTCTTTGCAGCACTGGTCCATGAAGGCCTGATTCATACAGTCTCCTGCTGAACGGTGCTGATGGTGAGATGTGTCAGCTGCTTGAGCTCTGTGAAGCATTTATGTGGGCTCTAATCTGAGGTGCCGTTAATTGGTGATTTGTGAGGCTGCTCACTGTAATGAACTTCTCCTCGGCAGCTGAGGTTAACTCTTGGGCTTCCTCCCCCGGGACGCTCCTCGTAAGAGCCACTTTCATCATAGTGTTTGATGGTTTTTGAGACTGCACTTGAAGTTCTTGAAATGTTCGTGATTGAGTGATTTTGATGTGTTAAGGTGATGATAGACCGTTGTTTCTCGTAGCTGAGAGGTTCTTCCATTGCACAGATTACTGCAGTAGTTGAATAGGACTATTTATTGTATACAACACTGCCTCTGCAAAACACAACTGAAGGTCTCACGTGCACGAAGCTACATCATGACGCTGCTAATAACGTGCAAAGTAAAAGGTGGCTGCAATGAAGAATCTAAAATATGAAACATATTTAGCTTTGTTTACAATTTATTGTTTACCACATAATTCCACATGTTCTTTCATACAACCCCAATTCCCAAAAAGTTTGGTGGCTGTGTAAAATAGAAACAGAATGCAGTCATTTGCAAACAAACCTTGTTTACCTACAACAGTTTAATCAATGTTTCTGGAATCAGGATTATGGATTATTTTCATGTCTTCAACATTAATCTATGATGTAGAAAATTATTTTAAAAGACCCCAAAACTACCCAATTACATTATGTCTAAGTAAACATTTCTGAGAGTGGGATTTCATTGAGATAATCTGGAGTCAACAGAAATAATGTCACAACAATGACATTTTAGGAGAAAATATGTTAATTGGCTGTTTATATCTCCACTGATGCAGCTGTTTATCAATCTCAATAGGCCCTGCTTTGTGTCCTGAATGCAACATAATTGTCTGATAGGCTTTTATTTTGAAAGTCACAGGCCTCGTGTTTTTTTAAGCTGTCTAGCTTGATGGTGTTGTGGTTCAGAGGGTTATCGCAGTTGATTATGATGGAGGAAAAACACACAATCGACAGAGGAGGGGGGGTGGGGGTGGCGTGTGCACCCAAACTGAAATGACATCATCCGCTCAGATATTCCCTCAAAGCCCCCCCCTTCCCCTCCTCTCCCGTGTCCATCAGCTGGAAAAACCGGGAACAACTGCCGGGACAACCCCACCTCCAACCCACCCGCGACACACCTACAAGAACACGCGCGCGCACTCTCTATATCACGCACGCTCGCATACGCACGCGCGCAGCTTAAGGCCCTGCAGAGGCTCACTTACGAAATTGTCGGTGCCGCCGGGACACAGCACGTAGAAGGAGACGCCGGGCTCTGCGTAGAAGTCCAGCCGCCTCTCGTCGTCCTCCTCGGCGAAGATGAGGTCGAACGGGTTTTCGGAGCACCACTTCTCCGCCGCCTCCACCAGATGCTTAAACTCCATCCTCTGTTATCCGGTCTGCGGTGTCCCTGGCTCCGGAGCTTGATCTCGATCTCTCTGGCCGTCACGGCGATGATGCTCAAGACACAAAAAACAGCTGATCGGACAGCAGCATCAGCAGCCTCCACTACCGCATCTCCTCTAGTGCACCGTCTGCCTGGCCCGGGAACAGAGATAACACTGTTGGTGCATAGAGCCTACCCGGTCTGGTGCTCATCCGTTCTCAAAGCCCCATTCCTCTCTTCCTCCCCACGTTATGAAATCAGCCCGTCGGTCGCATACATGCATACGCAGGAGGACGCTGGAAAAAACGCGATGACGAACAGTGAAGCCGGGCAGCCGTCCATATCTGAGGCGCTGTATGGGCCGACTCCCAAGGCAGAATTACTGTATCAGTTGAACCTGCTGACTTCATGCTTTTGCTTTTAAATCCTTTTGGATATCTGACATGGTGAAATATAGAAGCTGCTGTAGGAGAATCATATGAAAATTATACAGTCCTGCATAGGCCTATACTACTGTATGTGGAGAAAGGACTCACAAATGATGAGTGCAGCACTACCATGAAATATATTTCTATATGATTAAATCACGGATAAGTTCACCTAAATCACAAAAATAACACTGTTATTTATTGTAGCCCTCATATTTATATCTTCATAGGGTAGTGTAGGTTTTACTGGTTAACAATGAGTAGGCCTAAACTTTAAACCCCCCCTCAAAAAAAAAAACTAATTTAAAAAATCCACTGACAGAGGGACCAGACCTTGTGCAAAAACTTTTTTCTTTTTTATGTCAAAATAGGCTACTCTTTTCAAAGTCAGCAACAATAAAAAAAAAAAAAAAAAAAACATATCATAAAATGGCTTAATAACACAATATTCATACAATCATCACTTCACCCAGGAGCGCTCTATTTTCTCTCAATGCCATACTGGGATCCACTGGTGAACATAAACACCACCAGTGTTTACAGGAATTCAGCCTGCTGCCATTGTTATGCCTCCAGTCTGACCCTCCCTACTCCCAGGAGTCCCCACCACCACCAGAGGGCGAGTGAAACCACCTCACAATCCCGTACAAGAGCCGCGTCAAGCCGGCAGCAGTTTGCGCCAATATGAGCAGAACATTTGTGCCTGTGTCCCGTCAAAATAAAAGCGTAATGTAGGGAAACGGGTGTATTTGGTCACAAAAATGTGTGTGGAACTACATTTTGTGTAGGTGTTGTGTTTGAGGCTAAGTCTATACATCCCAAATTCATAGTGGGCCCTGTAGCCGCAATTGCACAAGTGCAGGCTTTCAGGTGTGCATGTTAGTCACTGTGTGAATGTGGTGAGGCATTCCTGCAAAAGACAGCCCGACTGTCAGTGACACTGCTCTGAATAAATAACCATTAGAAAAAAAAGCTAATTTAAAACAAGCTTAATATATATATGTATAAATGTATATATAATTCTTCTCTCTGTCCCTCTACCAGAGGTCTGGGAGTTTGAGGGCTCTGCACAGTATCTTAGTTGTTCCTAGGACTGTGCTCTTCTGGTCAGAGACCTCAGATCTTGTTGCTCCTTGAATTTGTGGGTCACCAGTGCTCTGATTACTTCTGGTCCCACTGTTGCCTTCACTCCCCACATCTTCTTCAGCTCCTCTTTCAGCTCTTGGTATTTTTGGAGCTCCTTGTGTTCCTTCTTCTTGATGTTGCTGTCACTTGGGATCACTACGTCTATCACTACTTCCTTCTTCTATAGTTTGTCTATCAACACGATGGTTGGTTAGCCACCACCATCTTGTCAGTCTGGATCTGGAGGTCCCACAGGATCTCGGTCATTGTCCACCACCTTAGGAGGTAATTGTAGTCGTGTCATAGCCTGCCTCACAGACACTAATGCAATAGCAAATTGCGCTTTTATTTTGAAAGTCAAAACCAGAAGTAGTCATATTGATCATTATAGTTAGTTTAATAATTTCTTTTCCACAGTTCATCTGCCTTCGATCCCTGAGGTTGAAACCCTCCACAGTGTGTGGGCTGTGTCCTGCGTCCAGACGCGCTCCTCTGCGGACAGCGGCCCGCTCTGCTTCTCTAAACTGAGACCTTCCAAAGCCTGAAGCATGCAGTGCGCTCTGCGTAAAGGTTAGCGAGGGCGGATCACCGCTGGACACCCCCGCCGTCTAGCACCCCGGGGTCGCGCTTTGTTTGCAGTGAGGACCCTCAGTTTCTTTCGCCATAAAGCTCCAGATATCCCGAAAAATGGACCCTTTGCAAAATGGGAATAACGGCGAGGAGGACTCTCAGTGTGCTGAGGAGGAGGAAGAAGTGGATCCAAGAATCCAGGTGAGATTTTTTTTTTTTTTTTAAAATAGATCCAGATGTTGCCACTAGTGAAAGTGACATTGAGATGAACACGTGAAGCCCAATGGAAAGAGCTGTGATGTGTGGAATAAAAAAAGGTTTACCTCACACTTAGTGGACTATATCCAGACCGGAGCCAGTAACATGTGAAATTGTAGTACTTTATTATATCATCACTACATTATAGCAAACACAGTTCTATAAAATAAGTAATTGGTAACCGAATGTGTCAGTTTTGCAATTATAGTCATTATGTACAATGTTCCAAGATGTTTATAAATAGAACTATGAGAATCTGTCTCTTTCTCAGCACACACACACACACACACACGCACACACACACACACACACACACACACGCACACTAAGGGCTGCATGCTCAGTAATTTGGTAAACAGAGGTCACACACAATGTGTTAATCATAAGTTTCCTCTGTATGTGTGTGTGTGTGTGTGTGTGTGTGTGCGTGTGTGTGTGCGTGTGTGTGCGTGCTGTTCCATGCATGCCATGTTTTCTGTAAACAGGGAGAACTGGAGAAGTTAAACCAGTCCACAGATGACATTAACCGCTGGGAGAGCGAGCTGGAGGTAAGACGCAACACCAACCACCAGCACAGTTATCGTCATTAGTGCCTCTCCCTGCTGGGGTAAACACTTCCAGCCGCGGCTGAGCTGTGCTGCAACGACACTCATCTCAAGAAGGCATTAAAAGGCTCACGTTCAGGCTTATAATCCAATGTTTTTCTCTGAATAAATGAGAAATCCTGTCAGTGCTGTGAGATAACTGACTTCCAATATGGTTTTGTGTGTGTCAGAAATTTGCCTAGCAGCGAAGCCACTGCTTAGAAACAGTTTGCATGGAATGTCTTGCAGAGATGGAAATTTTCTAAATGCGGGAGCTGCTTCTGAGGGAAAATTTGGAAAGATTGAAGCAGCAACTGTCACTCCTACATAAAAACACTGCACTGTATGAACTCTCCGTGCTGCAAGAGGCATAGCTATGAGCTGAATGTTAAGTATAATATTTGAATGGAGCATTTGCTCCGATATAAATCCCAAGTTCTCTGCGTACACGTTCCCTCGCAACTCCCAGCCTTCCTTTAAAACAGTGAACACTTTTAAAAAGGACAAAGGCTGTAAATGCAGCGAGGAACAATAGAGAGATCGATGGTAGGTTGTTCTTTGTGTCTGACGGCGCTCACTCGGATTTAAATTTGTGCTCAAAGGGTTACGGTTCAGAAAAAGTAAAAACATTCCAGAGGCAGGCTGCAGTTTTTCTTCTCCTCCAAGAAGGCCTCTTCTGTTTCTCATTAGACCTTCACTCATGTAAGAAAAAAACCAGCACTGGAATAATTCTAACAGCAGACGGAGAGACAGAGGCAGAGGATGGGATTTGTTATGTATTGCTTTGGGCTAACAATTGGATAATTGTCATAGATCCTGGTTATTTTCACCCGTCTGGTGTGAAGGAATCAACTGCTGTATGCTGTTTTTTGCAAAATGTTGTTTTTTTTCCCAACGCTTTGGCCAACGTTTCAAGCAATAGTTGTGTCAGTGGAGTCACTGATGTGAGTATATACGCAGACATAAGCAAACAGAAAAAGAAAGAAGGCCATTCATCACGAGGCAGAATGAAAGCTGGGAACTGAAGAATGTCGAAAGCGCCCTTAGCAGGCTGCAGGCTGTTTTCCTGCAGAGTCTGCAGCTGATTATGGGTGACAGCACAGTAGATCCAGAGGAGTCAGGAAGAGCTGAGGCAATGAGGTTAAATCCATGCTCAGATATGAGGGTCTCGACTCTGGCAGAGACATGAGATAAAGACGTCCAAGCCAAGACTGTGTGCCATCATTGAGTATACTGTGCATTCAGAGTTAACTTCCTGTCACATGCCTCATTACAGGAACAGGAAGTCAGAAAACATTATGGCGTCTCCGGAATTGTGCTTCCTGTAGCGCCCTCTCCCTTGTCCCTCGTCTACCCTCTCTTGTGTTCTCCCGTCAGTTTTATGAGCAGGATGCAGGTGCCGGTGCCGTTCAAACTCTCCTTTCCGTCAAGGAGAGACACAGCTGTACACATACGTTCACACACATACAGTACATACAACTCAGATGGCCTCAGTAACTGTGCCATATAGACAAGGTGATGACAGACCTCATCTATGAATAACACTTCTGCTGTCACAGTGCCATCTTGGGTTTTATGCCAAAAAAATCCACACACACACTCAAATATATATATAATATGTCAGTTATTCTATGTAATTTACTACCAAAGAATGTATGTAAGGTTTGGTCAGCTGACATGTATATTGATGAATTTGCTTGAATTGGGGTAATGGTTTAGTGATGGCTTGAATTAGAAGAGCAGGACACATTGATCAGAGCAAGCAGGAGACTTACTAACATGGCTAAAAAATTCTTATACCTCCTCATTTCTTACAGTAATGCCTCCAGTTTCCACCTCCACAACAGCGTTTAAAACGCAGTATTCTGACTGTAGACTGAAAAATGTTTAAAAGATAACATCTGTGTGTGTGTTTGTGTGTGTAGGACTGCCGTCAGAGGTTTCGTGCGGTGCTGATGGAAGCGACGGTGAAGCTGGACGAGCAGATGAAGAGGATCGGACGAGCTGTGGACGACTCCAAACCGTACTGGGAAGCCCGCAAAGTAGCACGACAGGTACGAACACACACACACACACACACACACACACACACAGAGTCACAGAAGAGGGTTGGAGTGACTCCGAGGTCGGCAGACAGAGAGTGTGAGGGCAGGCTTACTGAGGATTAGCAATGAGAAGTTTAAAGAGCTCAGCTTATATCTACTTAAAGGGAGCGCAGTCACGTGATGTCTATTTTTAAACTCAGTCTTACCTCTGTACGCCATGATAGTGTCACACACACACACACACACACCTACTCAGTGTGGGCAAGAGGAACGGAGATGCACTGAAACTGCTAGACTTGCCATGTTTTTCATAATCTGCCTTGCTTCCTGGCGCATCTTAGAGGTCTGTGTGTTTTCATGCTTGCTGCACTGTTGCAGGTAGATGCCAAGTAGTTCGACTTCCTCTATGGTTGGTGGGCAAAATGTGCTATTCCCTCTCTGCTGGGTCATGTCCTTTACTGTCTAGTAGCTCCAACCCATTGAGGCTTTGATCTGATTGGATAGCAGCAGAAATTTAGAGTCCAGCATGCCCCTCTTCTCCGCCAATAAGGAAGACGCATGTGAGTCATTCATCAGATGGCTGACATTTGTGTGTCAGAGCTGAGCTGTCAAACTGAAATAGATTGCGTGCATGTGCGTGGGTTCGCGTGTGTCCATGTGTTTGTGTTTGTGTGTGTCGCTGTTTATCTCTCGCAATATGACAAAGTACCTGACTGTGGCCTTTGCTTGTGACAGTGACACGTGAGAGTCCAGGATTACTGGGAGGTTTTCAATTTTGAGGGGACCTATGTTCACGTGAAAGGATCAGAAGACCTTCCTAGCTTTGTGCGTGTGTGTGTGTGTGATGGGGGGATTCAATAGAGTAAAGCTGATGATGGCCTCGGGTTTAACTGGTGTGTTGTCTGGTAATGATTTATGGATGAATATTTAATATTTAATACATGACCTATTTTAGAGTCTTACCCTCACTGACCCTACCAGGACACACACATACACACACACACACACACACACACACACACACACACACAATTTTACACTTACCCCCACCCATAAGCCAGTCTCAACCCCCAACCTCCCATGTTTTCCCCCCTATGTACATTCCAGCAGACTGGGGGGAGGTGTATAGGAATTCGCCTCTACTGTCCTATCTTTTGTCCTTTTTACCCAGCATTCTCTTCTGCACCACTGCCTGTCTGTCTGCATGTCTGTCTGTCTGTATCCCTCTGCCAGTCCCTGTTTCAGTCACTTCTCTCCTCACCCTCCATTTCTCACCTCCCAAATACTGTAAATGGGGTGACGTTCCAGAGAGGTGTCAGACAGACTGACAGTGTCTGACACATGAATTCAAAATGAGTCATGTTAGCAGTTGCACACACACATACACACACACACACACACACACAAGAACAACTTTAGTTAGATGATAAGAACTGCCGTCATGCATATATGAGGGTGTCATGGTATTTCAGACCAAAGCCGTCGTATTGTTTGCCTTGGAGACTCAGATACTGTGGGCTCCATTACATCAAGTTAATTAACTGATAACAGTGCTCAGTCATTTGCATGCTGTCCCTTGCTCAGCAGGTGTTTGTGCCTTAAAGATAATGGCAAATTGTTCCCTCGCCTTTGGATGCATGTTACTCACCAGGGTGCATACGCTTTGTCATTTTTTCAGGAAGACAGAAACTCACATGGTCAATGTTTGGTCAGCCACGGTACTGACGACACTATGAACAGGCATTAACCCTGCATGAGAAAGGAAGTGTGCTGCCGCTCTGTCCAGGAAGCCCCGTGAAGGATGGCCACTTTACCGTGACTTTTTATCACGTGACTTGACAAAAACCATTGAAGGATAGCGTTAAAGTCTCAGTTCCTTCTCTGTTCCTCGCTCCTGGTTTCTCTTCATCAAATATCCATCATCCTCCTTCTGTCTTCCCTGCACCCCCTCTCCTCTCTGAGCCTGGGAAATGGGTCAAGTCGAGGGACAAAGACAGGGGATTCATCTTGCCAGTCAGACTCACAGATTAGACGCAAAGAGCAACTGTTATCTTCCCACTCCCCTCCTCTATCTCGTCACCTTGTTGAAGGGGCCTTGACCGCCGTGGATAGCATATCTAAGCGCCGCAACACTCAGATATCAAAACAATGACTGCACAGAGGATGCCAGCTTTTGGATTTCCTATGATTTTTGTGAGACTGTTGGAGCCGTAAACATGGCTGACAGTGGCAGGGGGTCTTGTTACAAAGGTGAATGCAACAGGAAGGCTGTGATAACAAAAAAAAAAAACCCAAAAAATGTGTTAACAGCTGAGAGAGCTACACTGACCTGTTGGGAGGCTGTCATGTTAAAGCAAGAGATTTATCATCCAACCCTGCAGCTCCCCTCAAGTCTACGTACTTGTAAAGTTACAACCATTACTAAATAGGTGAAAATGTGCAAATTAGTACCGAACATCACCACTGTGCTCAACTTGTTTATAGATGAGATATCAGATGAGCAGGTCACATACTGGGTGCTAAATTAGATAAGTTAAAGTGAAAAGACAGTGAGATAACTCGCAAATCCCTTTTCACATGTACTCAATTGAAATCAGTACAACGACAAAATATTTAATGTTTGACCTCATTAACTTCATTGATTTTTGCAAATAGATGCTTATTCTGATTTTGGTGCAGCAACAGGAGCAACAAAAGACGGGAAGAGTTGTGGAATGCTCCAAAAACACCTGTTTGGAACATTCCACAGGTAAACAGGTTGATTGGTAACAGGTGACAGTATCATGACTAGGTATGAAAGGGGCATCCTGGAAACATAAGTGTACACACCACTTACAACGACTGATTACGCTTCAGTTTGAAGACAAATCTGTCCTATTCAACTGTTGCAGTCAACAAAGGAAATCTGATTGGATTTACTCTAACTGCTTAATCTTGGTATTCAGCCAGTACCCTGACCTTTAAATCACGCCTGTTAGAGTGGAGACAGTGGGTCCAAATATGTCCAGCATGATGGGAATAATCCTCCTATTGACTGTGACTGTGGGCCGGAAGAGCCCGCTGACAAAGTGTCAGATTTTCTAAGTGACAAAGCTTCTGTTTGTCTATGAGATCAAGGCACGGTTGTCTCTCTGTGCGTGTGTGTATGTGGGTGTGATGCATAATCTCTTCATCCCTCTATGGCTGTCATAAGCCATCAACTGTGATTCCTCTGAAGGAAATATAGGTCATGAAATACACACAGACACACACTGGATGGAGCACAAGGGCTGCTGCTGCTGCTGCTGCCGCCATGTGAGAACTAAGTCTGCACCAAATAGAAGTTAATAATGAAAATTTTAAGTGGTTTGAAGCTGTCGCAATGCTGTGATTTAAACTTTCTGTCAGCGTTTTCACACTTTGCATGCCATCAGAGTTGAGTGAAATCTCAGTCTATCATGAAACCCTGAGCTCCAACAGCAGACATATATGTCACTTGAAAGCTGCTTTAAATAGTATTCATGCAGCACACTTGTGGCTACCTTGCGTTCACATTTGATGTGATTCTAACCAGCCCCCCCCTCTGAACTCTAGGCCCAGGTTGAAGCCCAAAAGGCCACTCAGGAGTTCCAGCGGGCTGTGGAAATCCTGCGGGCAGCTAAGGAGACCATCGCCCTGGCCGAGGAGAGGCTGCTGGAGGAGGACAGCCGCCAGTTTGACTCTGCCTGGCAGGAAATGCTCAACCATGCCACACAGAGGGTACGTACAGCACATGATGCGAGGCAGCTGAAAAAATCCCGAAAGTTTCCACCCTAACAAGTCATTTGTGGTTGAGGGGGAGGTTTAGGCCGCTACTGACAGAGGGTGAAAGTGAAAGGAGTGGATATGATCTTTTTAGGACTGTGAATATTTTGTTCGGTTTCTACGGTAATCAATCTCTTTGGATCGTTTCAGGTGATGGAGGCTGAGCAGGCACGAACACGCAGTGAAGCTGAACACAGGAAGACAGCCGCCAATTACAATTCCTGTATCAGCCACATGAGGCAGTTAGAGAAGAAACTCAAACGCTCCATCAACAAATCCAGGTCTGTGCCTTTGTTTTCTTTTTTTTCCCCCCCTTTACCCGGCCCTCGCTATGTGAGTGTGTGTTCGAGTGTGAGAAAGAGGGGCGACGCTCATGTCATCTGATGCAGTCCAGATGTTTCATGCGTTGCTTGTGTGGTGTTGGGGTGTGCTCCCTCTGTAAGAGCCAAGGAATGTAACTGCTCACAGAGGAGTGTTATTCTTCCAGAAGTCCTCACAATGTTTCTCCTCCCTCTATCTCAGTTTTTCTTCTTCTCCTCCCCCTGTAGGCCGTATTTCGAACTGAAAGCCAAGTATTATCTACAGCTTGAGGTATGTATGTCAGCAGGCTTTTAAATAATTTGAAGTTCAGATACTCTGCTAAACTTACCCAGTTCAAAGCAGTGTATTTTATACATTTTTGGCCACGCTGATGTCAGTGAATTGATCAGTCCACCACTTTGGTCCAGACTGAAATGTCTCACATTCATCCATGTCACCCTCAGGATAATTTGTAATAACTTTGGTGAACTCTAGCTTTCCATCTAGCGTCATCATCAGGCCAAACTTTTAATTTCTCAAGTACTTAAGTTTATGACCAAATACCTGCAAAACTTCTGACATTCTCATCACCCTCAGCTGCATTTTGTTTGCCATTATTGAGCAAATGTTAGCACGCTAACAAGCTAAAGCAAGATGGTGTACATGTAAACATTATGCCTGCTAAATGTTACCATGTTAGCTGATGCTGACATCAGCACTGAACTCAAAGTATAACTTTGCTATAGTACGGCCTCACCGTGTTAGCATGGCTGCAGTGTCTTAGCCGTGTTAGCTTATGTGTAAATGTCATGCTCACTTAGCCCACAAAACACTTTTCTTGTATATTAAAATGTGTATAATTCATGCGTACTGTACATAGTATTACTAAGACTGTGTGTTTACAAAGAAACTGTGTTTGAATCCTCAAAGCAACTGAAGCGACTTGTGGATGAGCGTCAGGCCAAACTCGTGGTCGCTAAGGCCGAGTACCGTGCAGCGCTGCGCAACCTGGAGAGCATCTCCGAAGAGATCCACGCCCAGCGCCGTTCCCTTGTCATGGGAACCAGGGGGCAGGGTGTTGGTGCGGAGGGAGATGAAGGCAACGAGGACATCGCCAACTTCAAGATGGAGTCAGACGGTCTGTCAAGTGAGTATAAGTGAAGCGTAGAAATGAACAGTTCTCCACTTCATCCATCCACATATTAGTCTTTTTGGTTTTGTTGGTACATCTGTATGTCTGCATGTTTAATGTGCATATCTGTGTGTGTGTGTGTGTCTCTGTGTGTGCGTGCATGTGTGTTTCAGTGGTGTCCGTATCAGTTGACGAAGAGGGCAGTCACAGTAGCAGCTCAGAGGAGGAGACAGACACTCACTCCACCTCCTCACACCAAGCCGTGTCCTCCTCACCTTCCTCTTCCTCTTCCCATCCTTCCACCTCTGCCTCCAACCCCCTTGACATGCCCTGCCCCTACTCCTCGTCCTCGCTCTGCAGCCCTTGCTCCTACCTGCCCCCCTCTCCCTCCTCCTCTGTCCTCTCCTCCTCCTGTCCCAGCGGCCTGGAGGTAGTGAGCCCCTGTAGCTCTCTTGACCCAGAGTCAGTGTACGGTTCTGGGCATGCCTCACCTCTCCTGGGCCCTCGCAGCCAGTGCAGTGGCGCTTCCTCTCCAGACTGCGACCAGGAGAGAGGTGTGTGTTTGTCACATTCGTGTGTACATGTGTGTTGACTTGATTCTTCATCTTTCCTTTGTTTTCGTTTTTTTTTTTATTGTAGCATTGAATAAATAGTTCAGTGCATAGAGCCTGGCTCTGTCAAAAGTTCAAAAATGCATACACCTCTAAAGATAATTATAGAATTTGTTGTTGGATATGGTGAGTGAGCACAGGCTTTGTTTTGTCTGTGTATATGGACAATTTTATCAAACCTGGCAACTGACAAGGCTCCAGGAACTCACAGTGGCTATTGTTGAATAAGATAGGTTGGCAGGTGTAGTGTTGAACTTTGGACAGAGCCAGGCTAGCTGTTTCAGTCGTCATCAAGTGGGTTTGTGAGTCTTAGTTGGATGTTATATCAGATGTAGGATCTTGTACATTATTCATGTGGGAAAAAACTAATTATATTGTCAAGAAATGATTCAGTAACACTTCAGACAATGTGAGAGACTTCATGAATTTACAGAATTCATACACATTGCTTGAAGCAGTGTCAGGTTGAGCTGACAGGTTTCTCTAATATGGCATTGTGCATATTTTTAAAGGCGTAATTTAATATTGCACAACTTTAACTTTGATCCTTTTCTGGCATAGTCCACCATAGTAATACTAATAAAAATGGGATTTGTACTGTAATCATTAAAAAAATGCATAAATCCAGAGGTGGGTAACATTGACTGGAAAGTATTGATAAAGTTCTGTTTCCGTCAGCAAAGACAAACTGTTGCATCCTTGGTTTGCATTATCTAATTAATTCACCTTTGCATGCCCTTCGGTTCATATCTGTTTTGTAGGTGACAGAGCAGAGGGAGCGGAGGCAACATTAGAAGCCGGTTTGAACAAGCTAACCTTTACTGTTGCACAAAAAGAAGAAGAAGAAGAAGAAGAAGAGGAAGAAGGAGCAGGTTCTGGAGATGAACAAGACCCCCATTACATTAATCCAGAAATTTCCTCTCCCAGCTCAGCCACTGCTATTCTACTACTCAACAGTGTCTAATGAACATATTGAACAACATGAAGCACTCCTTGTGCCCAGCTTCAAGCCTCTAACTGGACTGCGTGGCTGAAGTTATGAAGCAGGCCAGGATGAAGTGCGCACTCCCAACTCCAACCAGCCGTTATGTCTCCATATTGTCTAAACATCAGATGGTGTCATATTAAAGGTGCTATACGTAGTGTATTTGAACATCAGTACATTGTTGTCAAATAAATTGTGAATACGTGGATGTATTATAAACAAATAAGAGCAGGGGTAGGATGATTCGTAATTTGTATTATTAGTGCTGGCAACATTGATTTCCTGTTTACTTCCTGTTGCGAAGGAAGCAAAGCTCTGTTTCAGCTAAAGGAGCAACTATTTTGTTCCATAAAGAAATCTGTGTTGCACAGACAGACAAAGTTTCTTTCCAGTCGCATACTGTAGAGGCTGTCAATCCTCTCAACAATGGTTTTAACTTGTCTACAACTTTATAGTGACGTGTCAAAATTAAACATTTATTGATGTTTATATGCCACAGTTTGCACCACTAAGGGACGTTTTGTATTAATGTGAACATTGAACCTCTTTTGTGGATCAGAACCTCCAAATGAAGAACAAAATGGGACAAAACAAGCTGTGGGATGTTGGAATATGTCTTGTTCTGCCTTATTTATTGAGCTCCTCCCGTAAGTCCTAAATGTCAAATGTAGAGACTATTTTGAGGAATATTTGTCAAGGAAGAAAGTGGAGTGCAAGCAGTACTCTGAGCACTAACCTAAAGAAGAGACTGCCTTCGGACTGGACTGAACCTTTTGTGACACAAATGGTCTTCCATTTGGATTCGTGAATGAGTGAGTGAATGTATTCTTGAGTACAGCCCACCGTCTGAGGCGGTGGTGACTGAGCTAAAGATTTTTTGAGTGTGTATCTGTTGTGCCCTATTACTACCCTGTACTACAGATATTCTATATTTATACTCCTGTATTCTTGTATATGGACAGTGTTTTGTGATTACTGTTGTTACTGTTTAAAACAAAATAAGCAATAAACATGTGCTACATGTAACTGATTATTTTTTTACATCAGTCTTTGATGATGTCTGTTAGCACTTAAGGTTGTACATCCAAATATTTATCTAATGGTCTAATATTAAATATTAGCACAAAGACTGGAAACAGAGGAAACAGCCAGTCTGGCTCTGTCCAAAGGTAACAGCCTATCAGCACCTCAGAGCTCACTATGTTGTGTATATAAAATTGAAGTATAAAGATAACAATTGGCCATTTTAAAGGGGGTTATATGCTTGGCTATTTCTTGGCTCTGAGGAGACACCAGGAAGTTGCTGGTCCCAGCAAAGAAGCAGCCCCAAAAATAAGTGTATTTCACAAACTCTCGATATATTCCTTCAATATTAAACAGACACGTCCAGATAATCTTGTTAGTGACATCACACAATAACCAACCAGTTTTGCTGAATCAGAATTACAGCAACAGTAGGAAATTGAAACCTGAACATGTGAAATACAAAGTGTAGATAAGAGGGGTGCAGCTTTAATGTTTATGGATATGTAAAACAATCCGTCAGTGCAACCTCACTTTAAATTAACTGTAATATTTTTCTCCACTTTTCCAGTCTTTACCATTAATCTGATCACATTTCCATAGAAAATCTAACATGATGTGAACTTAAAGCGAATTCATGCCATATGAAAAAAATGATATAAAAAAACCCTAAACTTGTCTATTTTTCTCTTCTTCTATCGTTCAGCTGTACATTCAATACAGACCCTGACTGTTTTAATGTCCTGCTGGCTGTTCAGCTGCTGCAGTGTTATCTCATGACTTAAGTTAGTGTCCAGGGACTCAGTACAGTGCAGCACAGTGTGCTTTCACTCCATAAATCCTTCAGCATACTATCTTTCAATTATGCTGCATCCTGTGATATCAATGTCTGTGCCAGAAAAGCCCTGCATTCAGGTCTTAAAGAGCAGACCTGTAATAATAATGATAATATGATCATGTTCTGTAATATACTGACATCTAGTGCCAAGTTTGGGTTCTGTATGTACTCTGAGGCTTTTAGCAGGAGCTTCAAACTGTTTGTATAAATGCTGACATCATATTGGAATTTATAGCTTTAGTTGACTGGCAACCACATTTTGATTTTCCATGTCAAGTCGGAAATCCTGAAATTAGAAATTTGTCTCGGAGTCGTTTAATATCTGTACATCATACGGTACCCTACGAGACCCTACATTTTGAGGGAAACTCCTGCAAAACTCCTGTGCTCATGATTGTTGGACAAACAAGGAAAAGTTTAGAATGTTCAGTGTTCATCAAGGAGCCAGACTCCTACTTCACTGTGCAAGCTCACAAACATTTTTCCTCAAACCTCATCATTTCTCTCTGCTCTCGGCATGCTAATCTGTTCCCTCAACTTCTTTTCAGGTGCCTGCAACTTTGTCAACTGCGCGCACAACATTAAAATAATGCTTTACATAAATCAGGAAAAGCTGGAAAATAAATATATGGATGGGCTGAGTGCAAGACAAATGTCATGTTTACATCCGTAACGCAATTCAATGCCAGTAAAGCTTAATATAGAAATGGAATGTTCTGGAATGGCATTTTCCAATTCATCATGGAAGGTTCTTGTAGAATGACCTTTTTGTCGAGTGTTCTGGAGTAGTACTTCCAGCAATAGAATGTTCTGGAATGGAGTGTTCGAATTCAGCATTGAATGTTCTAATGTGGAATGACATTTCACTCTAATGTTCTGGAAAAGAACTGTATGCAAAATAATGTTCTGAAATGGAACGTTGTGCAATGGAATGCTCGAATTCAGCATTGAATGTTCTAATGTGGAATTACATTTTTCTTGAATATTCTGGAATCCAGTTTTCTAGAGTGGAATTTTCTGGAATGGAATGTTCAAATTCAGGATGGAATGTTCTAATGTGGAAGGACACTTTTCTCTAATGTTCTGAAATAGACCTGTATGCAACAGAATGTTCTGGAATAGAAATGCTCGAATTCAGGATGGAATGTTCAATTGTTTAATGATTATTTTCTCTAATGTTCTGCAATAGAACTTTCAGCAACAGAATATTCCTCTCACTTGTTGTAGGGTAAGATAAAAGAAGCTGCTTTCTGATTCTGCTTCAGTTGCTCCCTGGCACCAGTTAGGTTTGTATTTGTATTCTATAAGGCCAAAAAACCTATTCTGCATTTATATTCTGAAGACCATTCATTGCATTTACAAATTGTGTGGCTCTAAGAGATTAGTGAATATTATATATTACTATTACTAATATTACTATTCCAAAATGTAGAAGTAAAATTAAATTTAGTAGAAATTGTAATTGGTAATTAGAGAAACAGTGCTGATATAAATCCAAGCAGTGTAAGCAGTAGGCTGACTACTATTTGTAATAGGTAATGGTACATGTGGCCTTACATAAAGCAGTTCTTCTCTCCATATAGAGACGAAACTAAGGAAATATGTGAAAGGAGTCTTTTGTGGAATAAGGCTGAGTTTAAGTAACTTATCATGAGACCAGGCTCAAATTTTTATTTCTGCTGTTCTACAATTTAACAGACAGGCAGGATATCTAAGGCTGTGGAGTCCCTGTTTCCGCTGAGTGGTGGCACGGCCGTTCCTGTTTCTGTTCCTGCATGTGGCTGATGCATCATTAAAGACAATAAAAGCTACTTTGACCCTTTTAAAAGTCTTACAGGCGACATATTTCCTCTGTAATGTTACAACGATATAAACGACACAGTAAGTTCTGGCACTGTACAAACATTTTCCAAAAATCTTTAACTGTGGTTTTATTTAGTCATATGACACAAATCACATGACATTTAGGCAAATAAAATCCACCTCTTGTATGTGATTGGCCTACACTCTTCCATGCCACGTCGTGATTGGTTGAGCGAGGACGTATCTGCTGTTGTTACAGAGTTGCTGTTTGTAGAGCTGTTTGTTGCAGAAATATATGATTTGGTTTGAGTTTCGTATGACTTTATTTCCTGTGTGTCTGATCTCACAGTAATACCAATGCGTTTGTACATTGCTGCTGTTCTTTTTTGGACTGTTATAGGTAAGAGGCAACATTTAATTGATCGTTTTTCCAGTTAGCTAACAGTTAGCTATTGTATTGTTACGACACCAGGTACCGGTGTTATTAAGTAGGTTTATCGTTTAATGACTAATCTTTCAGGTAGCTGAAGAAATACATATTTAAATACATATTTTAGATGCCTGAGAATGCATAAATATGTCTGCTTCTGTCTCTGATACGTGCTGATGAAGGCAGAGAACATCAGGCCAAACTCCAAACAAAAATCAGTCACTTTAGAGTCGACTTGCTCAACAGTATGGCCGCATTCATCGAAACATATGGATTATGATCCCGAGTGAAACTATAAAGTCTACTCTTTAGTTCGGAGTACGTGCATTGACAATATTGACTGTAAATTACAGCTACTTGTCATTTGTCATTCTGCAGTAATTCGCTCAGTTGTTCCCTGTCTGAGCCAAAGAGCAGTGAGGGATTGTTCAGTGTGAACATCTGAAAGCTCGGTGTAACGCGATGAGTTAAATTATTAATTAAAATAATAATAATAATAATAATAATAATAATAATAATCTGTATTTGCATAGCACCTGTGAAGAAATGCAGCCCAAAGTGCTTCACAACAAAGAAATTACATGCATCAAGTGCTTCTTAGAAAAAGACATAGAATGAACAGAAAAACAAGGATGGAAAATTGATGTAAGACAGAGAATAACGATAACAACACTAATAAATGAAAGTTAAAAAAGCATATACTGAAAATGCAGTGCACCTTTCAACATGTTTTCTTTTCATTTTCAGCTGCAGAGGGAAAGGCAGTCCCTTCCCTCCCAAATTTTGGAAACAGCTATCATGTCAAAGGTAAGTAGTAATGTGATCAGATCGCATGCTCGGCCTTCTTTGTCCTCAAAATTTAGCGTCATCACAGAACCATTTCTCCTTTCCTCTGCAGGGGTAATCTCTCTGCCCTATGCTGAGATCAAGGAGCCATTTGAGGCCTGGTTAGATGTCGCGGCAAAGTCCAGCCGAATAGACTACTACCATGGTAAGAAACCACTTGACCTGCGGCTGTTTCTTTTCCACCTGAGTCTGTGTTTTCCCGCCTGACTGGGTTACCAATGTGAAACTGAGAACCTGATGTGTCAGACCGAAGTGACCAGAGCAGAACATCAGCACTTGGCACATAAACAAAGAAGTGAAAAAGAATGAATAAGCACTTTTTGCTCCATTGGCTCATGAGACTTTGAACCTTGTCTGTCTCATTTCAGAGCAGATTTTTAAGTTGTGTATTTTGTATCCTTACCATCCCGATAGTTATAATCACAAATTGATAAGGAACAAAATTTGTGGGTGCTTCAAGCAAATATTTTATTACACGAGTACATAGTGTCAGTTTTGGAATCTTTACCGGCCTCAGAATTTTGTCAGTTAAGTTCGATTTGGCTGTTCAATATGAAGATTCGACTGCTCATTCCTCCTTCTTTTTTCACCTCTGTGCCACACTTAACTCCGTTATCAGCCTTCCTGAGTCTCATGTGTTAGCCATCCTCGTGTTTTAATGCCTTTCTTCGTAAGAGAAAGTAAAAGTGTGCGTCCTGCTCAAAGTTCAGCTATAAAATCTCGGCAGGCTGCAGTTGCGCTGTCTGGCATCATGCTGTCCTCCGTTTCTATCACCCTTCTCCACTTGCATTGCTCTGTTTCCAATGACACAGCTAAAAAAAACAAAAAAAACAAAGGTGCAGAGATTCGACTGAGTCAGCTCGAGCTCTTCTCAACTAATGACTCGAATCACCAATTTCTCTGCTGTAGCCTCAGTGTTGTATGTATGTAGCTTTATCATAACCAAAATGAACCAACCACCACCAGATGATACTGGCTATCTAACAAAACAGAGCTGTTACTGTAGTGAGTACTGTCACTGAGTAATGTCATTGCCAGCTGAGATTAAAGGAGTTCATAATGTCCAACTTTACCACCTCTCACATTCGATCTTCAACAGGCCAGGTGTCCACTTACCAGCTGGGGGCGGAGCAGCAGTGGGGCGTCTCCTATAAAATCACTCCTGAGACCACAGAGGTCGAGCAGAATGTGATGAAGTGTTTCCAGGTCAACGGAACGAAGGACGAAGCGGTCACAGCGCAGGCATCGCTGCCTGATGTGCAGGGCTTCCAGGTCTGTGTGTGATGAAAAGAAAGTGCTCTGTGTAGTATTTGAAAACCGAAACGTTGTTAGGTCTGTAGACTACTTAACGATATGACTCAAACGCCAAGGCACAGAGGGCAAGCACAGGGGAGCCGGTTAACGGTTTTATTTAGTAAAATAAAAAGGCAAACCATTAAACACAAAAACACAAGATAACTCAGAGTGTCCCAAAAACTAAACAGTACAAAACTAAGGAGGCGGGCAGGCAGGAATCTAAATATACAAAAACAGAAATAAGCAGCAGCTGCGTGGCAGCAAAAACTCACCTGGAATGATGACACAGGGTACAGAGTTCACGAGCTGAATACAAGATACCAAAAACGATCAGACAGCCAGGAGCAAGAAACACAGAGCTTTAAACTGGTGGAGATAATTGCTGCATGCCGATCAGCTGCTCGGCCTCCTGCTAAACACACCTGCCAGCCACACCTCCAACCTGCACAGAGAAGAGTGAGACACCAGAAAGTCAAAAAAACGTGATAATGACATTTAGGAGCAGGAAAAACCTGAACAGTAATCTCACTGTGATTTATTGCTTTTGGAAAAATACTCAAACTGTTAATCCCCCGTAGTTCCTGAGGATGGAGTACTACGGAGGTTCCTTGTGTGAAGTTTGGCAGAACGTGACCACTGTGGGTTACAAGAAGAACACGTACACACTGTGGGTGACTCATTCAGAGAGAGGCGCAGAAGGCAAAGAAGAGCCTGCCACACCCCTCCATTACGAGATGATGGGATACAACACGCTGCTGGGGTCACATTATGACAAATACTTGGTGGACTACAAAGAGTTCAGCGCTCATGTGGACCCGAAAGTCTTCTCATTGCCTGAAGGTTTGTGCTCTGCCGTGGCTGCACACATCGAGATGTTTTAGACAATTTTGAAGGGGGGGGGAACAAAATCTGTTTTGTCACTTTTCCCCCTGCAGGGATGAGTTGTGGGGGATTTCCTGGTCCGGGAGTGGAGCACCACATGCTGGCCAATCCAATGAAAGATCTCATCCACACCTCAGCATCAGGCCACTCACAGCGCATGTTCAACCATTTCAAGGAGAAATTCCAGCGTCAGTACAGCGATGAAAGAGAACATGAGCAAAGGCAGCACGCTTTTGTTCATAACCTCCGGTGAGAGGAGCGTTTAACACTGATGAGGTTCTTAAAGAACATAAGCATGCTCAACTGCAGTCCAGCACAGAGACAAGTGAAGTTTAAATGAAGGGTTTGTGATTACCAGCAGCTGTTGTCTTGCTACCGTAGGTATGTCCACTCCAAGAACAGAGCCGGGCTGCCCTACGCTCTGGCTCTGAACTCCCTGTCAGATCGCACCATGTCAGAGCTGAGCACCATGAGGGGAAGGAAACGAGGAAAGACCCCGAACAGAGGGCTCCCCTTCCCCTCAAAGATTTATGAAGGGGTGAAAGTTCCCGAGTCACTTGACTGGAGGCTTTATGGTATGTAAAAACACAATTTAAAATGTTGACTAAAGGTGCGTCTTCCTGGCAGGAGATCCTAGTTTTCACTTTGCTCTTGCAGGTGCTGTGACCCCAGTGAAGGACCAGGCCATCTGTGGCTCCTGTTGGAGCTTCGCCACCACTGGATCAGTAGAGGGTGCTCTCTTCCTGAAGGTGAAAAGGATAAAATGCAGCTTGCACGTTCAAGTGTTTCCACTTCCCAGGGCTATTTCCTCATGCTCTTTGAAGACACAGATATTCAGCATGGCCATTCATGATTTTCATTGCAGTTATGTTAATCTATTATTGGCACCTTTCTAAGTGTTTAAGAAAATGCTGAGATGTGACTTTAATAGTCCTTCCAGCTGTAAAGGAGAAAACTACAGCACATTAAATAGAAACAAAGAATATAATGTGTCAAAGGTTTAACACAGATGTAACAAAGCATCCCTGTGAGTGAGAAGAAGTCCTCCCTTTCATAGCAGGAGCAGGTCCGGATCGTGTCACTTTAACTCATGTCAGACGTGTGAAGAAATCCAACTGAGTGAGTGTCAGCTTTAGCCTGCCTCCATCCCCTGCAAGGCAAAGCTCAAAGGCATTCCTTTTTCCCATGTTGCCAAGCAACTCGATCCAAACACTGCATGGTTTATTATGGGATTTGATGGCACCCCATTGAAGTGACCAAATTCTTTGACTCTCTCAGACGCCCTTGATTTTGTCTCTTGCTTTGGCGCATGTAACCGCCTAATTGATAGGCTGATAAGAAGGTAGTTGACACACTGCAGGGAAAAATGGAAAAATAGTTGGGAGGTGGAGGTTGTTATTTAAATATAAAATTATTTATAAACATGGTTTTGAATTTCGAGTCATTAGGAAGTGTGCGTCTGGGAAGAGGGTCATGTTTTGGTGGAGCTCGACTGTATGTAGTGGACAGACGAGTAGGGGCATGCTGAGCCGATGAAAGCAAGTTTCTTATTGCATTTGGAGTGTTAATATTGAGACCGCACAGGAGGAAGATGTGTGAACTCTGTGAACGAGTACTCCATTGATTGTTTCGGCGTCTGCATGTACAGTTTAACGAGGCCAGGAGAAAGTACTGTCGTGGAGTCCCAGCGGTTTGTCTTTGTACCCTTACCACCTCCACCTCCACCAGGCGGCTTCATAAACACAGCCACTCCCCAGGGGCCGCTTTTAAATTGACTTCTTCGTGATCTCACAGCATCTGCCTAGCAACTTGTAAATAACAGCTGGTGTAAAAATATTCATTAGAAACTTTTTGGACATTTTGTATTTGTCACAAAAACCTTTGTCTCATCTTCTTCCTCCTAAACCCTCGTGGCACGTTTTCTTGTCTGATTAGTTGTTTTATTAAGCCAGTTATTTACTTTTGGTTGTGCAGCGCCAAAGCTGCTGAAACCATTTGTGCTCCAGAGGTTACTTATCTGTGTGTGACAATGTTTTGCTCTTGTCTCTCAGACGGGCTCCCTGCAGGTTCTGTCTCAGCAGATGCTGGTGGACTGTTCCTGGGGTTTCGGCAATAACGGCTGTGATGGAGGGGAGGAATGGAGGGCGTACGAGTGGATCATGAAACATGGAGGCATCGCCACAACGGAAACGTATGGCGCTTACATGGGAATGGTGAGATTCCTGCAGCTGTAATGTCCTAATTTTAAGGGCACTGCACTGAATCATGAAAAGGAACCTCTGAGCTCATCTGACCTGACTAAGAAGTGTTTTCCTACCACTGCAGTTTGCCTCTGTGAATGTTATATTGTGATATAAATACCATCTTTACCCACAGGCTCACAGTCCAGCTAATGTATAAAAATAAATGCCTCGCACAGCTTTTTAAACACGTCTGAAATGACTGACAACTGGGTCAATAATCACGGTTCAACCAGCTGAAATAACAGCTTTTCATAGTTTGTTTAAAATGAGCTTGATATAAAGCTATTTAAAGGTTTTGTATCTGCGAGGCCCAACTGGAGTCAATTAAAAGCTCTGTCCCATACCACAAGCTCTATGGCCTTGATAGTCAGATCAGTTCTGCATGTCAGTTAATGCCACCGCATTCATACATGGGGACACATGAAACAGTTTCCAGTTGTGATGCACCGCATGGTTCAGTATTAAATGTTCTGTCTTCTTCTGAACAGAATGGATTTTGCCATGTGAACACATCCCAGCTTACTGCACAAATCCGGAGCTACACCAACGTCACATCAGGAGATGCAGAGGCTCTTAAGATGGCGCTCTTTAAAAACGGGCCGGCGGCTGTCAGCATCGATGCTTCACATCGGTCATTTGTTTTCTACAGCCACGGTGTCTACTACGAACCTGCTTGTGGTCAGTTTACCTCTCGTTCATGCTCTCGCTCGTTCTTTTTACGGTGTCTCTCTCCGTAACTCAGCATGTTTCTTGTGTTTCCAGGTAACACCACTGATGATTTGGACCATGCTGTGCTTGCTGTGGGATACGGCACCCTGAGCGGGGAGCCGTACTGGTTGATAAAGAACTCGTGGTCCACTTACTGGGGCAATGATGGCTACATCCTGATGTCTATGAAGGATAACAACTGTGGCGTCACTACTGATGCTACATATGTTACGCTGGCGTAGGCTTTTCCCCTATATATAAATCTATATGTTAATGCCACTATGTGAGTGCCTGAGGATGACTGACACTTACTGTGGGATGAGTTGAGGTGTGGTTATCGCAACAAACTGAGCTGCTTGGTGACAGTAATTTGTGAAATGCTACAGCTGAATGGTGTCAAAGTGAATTGAGATGCTGCACAATCCGCACACAAACATGGTGTTGACAGGTTTATTGCTGGTGGCACATCGCGACAGTGCCTTCATTTGAGTTGTACATGTACATGTTGTGACACATTTCCACTTGCACTCCCTCTACTTTATAATTTGTTGCATTCAGATGCACTGGGCTGGAATCAATGCAATAAAAAATTGGAAATTTTCCATTATTAGGCTTCCGTGACATCTCTGGTTGATCTAACACACTCATGCTGTGGGCAGCAGTAAGTCATGCTTTCTAGATCCATGCAGTGGGATAACAGGTTATCCCCTCCACAAACACATTTTGCACATTCAAAGCGTACTGGCCTCACATTTCTTTGCCACAGGAAGAATAGATATAGAAAAATGTAATTCCTTTTGCCTGAGTAACATAGAATATTCCATGACTTGTGCTGCTATCCATGCTTTTTTTTATGTCACCAAGTCATATAGACAAAAACAGCCCTTCAACACTTATAAAAATGTAGTCACCATAGCGAGTCATTTCACATCAGAGTATAATTCAATATAATAAAAAGAACAAACCTTCACAAACTGAAATTTCACATGCTGTTCACAGTCACATCCCATAGTTGCCATATAAAACTACAAATGAACTACATTAGTCGAACAAAAGGCATGATAAAGTTAATTAGTACATGCAATCTCACTTGACTAGACTTATTTCTCATGGCTTGAGAACGGTAACATAGAAAACGAGGCAATTGCTTGTTCAGTACAACATCAGGATACAACAAAGATATTCCATAGTCCACAGACATGGTGCACTTTCATATGAAAATATTTGTGTGCTTTTAACAAATGCACAAACTGTAATAAATCCATCCTTCGGTCCTGAAAAATATGAAGTCCCAACAATAGCTGCACAGTGGTACCATGTGTACTGCACCAGAGAAGACGTAGCAGACCATTAAAGTCTTCTTGTCAAATCCGACTCTTCAAATCAGCACAGATCTAGAAATTTGAGCTCTGAGATGATGCCTGAAGATTTACAAATATATACAAATATGCCTTCTGTGTATCTGCAAAGTCTTCAGGGGAATTATTTATTTTGCTCCCCACATATGTAAAATATATCAAACCACTTCTCAAAATTGGAATAATGGTGTAAACATCTGTGAAATGCGCAAGATTGCAAAGGATGCTAGTTTGGTGGCTGAAATGTGTTTGGTTTTCTTGCATAGACTTAATCTGATCCTGACATGTAATTGCATAGAGGACGTGATGTCAAGTACTGTATCTGGTCACAAAGTTGAGGCTGTGTAATATGTGAATAATGGAATGTGTGCATCCTTTTACACACACTTAGGCCTGGCTTGCTAGGTGTTGTAGCTCCTGCTCCTCCGTGCTGCTGGCTGAATGGTTCATATCCTCAGACTTCTCAAGGTCATCCATGTTTGGAGGTGACCTGCAGGAGACAAAACACAAAGAACACACTGAGCTGTTGAGTGCAGGGACACATGGGAACAAATATGGCAGTGAGAATTTCCACCCAGTTCAGGGTCATGGAGGCTGGGAAGCAAGGACAGATTAACAGTGAACAAAGAGCTTTAAAGTCACAGAATGTACAGAAACTGAGATAATTTGTAGCACCATGGTGAAAACTGAGTCGTTGTACCTCATGTCCCAGTTCTCTGCATCCTCCACTGTGTCAGGAAGAGGTCTATTGGCAGTTTCAGGCAGTGCCAGGGCCAGGGCGGCACCCAGCAGCGGGGAGGTTCCAAAGATGATCAGAGGTATGGTGGAGCTGTGGCTGTGTAGCATGTTTATAATGGGGGCTAACACACCGCCCATCCTTGCAAACATACATGATACACCTATTCCTGTTTGCCTGTAGATACACAAGGGGAAAAGTTGTATATATTTCCTGCAGACATGTTTAAAAAATCCCTTTGGGATCATGGTTGTATGAGAAAAGTAATTAAAACTGTGTCTTACCGAAGCACTGTGGGGAATATCTCAGCAGTGTACACATAAATTACAGCAAAGGAAGCTGCTATACCAAACTTCCCTACCATGGCAAGGCAAGCCAGGACATTGGAATGATCTGCAGACAGGATCATGAAATGCATTTGTGTCTCAGGTATTTGGGGATCACATGAAAAGTTGATATTTCTCAGGTTTGCAGAAATTTCACCTTCCTGTCAGAACACAAGAAATACAGAGCATCCATTATACCTGCAGGAACAGTGAGCATGAGCAGACAGGCAAGTCCTCCGACAGCCAGAAATCCGCTTTGGGAGAGTCGCCGACTGCAGGGCAGGACAAGCAAGACGAGAGAACGAGCTGGGATCTCAACCAACCCAAACACGAACTGGGTCAGGTAGAGATCTGTTCCCAACCTGGACACGCCCAGTGAGAGGCCGTAATACACCAGCACGTTCACAAACCTGGGGTGGAAAGCAGGGCCGGGGAGACAGAAAGAAATTGGAAAAGGAGTACAGAATTTCAGTTTACTGGTGTCAAACAAAACCCTTGAAAGCAAATGTGCATGCACACATACACACAATTTACCAGATGTAGAACAAGATGAAAGCCCTCTTTCTCATCTGAGGTGTTCGCACGAGATCCACTGCTGAATGATCTTTCTTCCCTCCACCTAAAATCTTCTCAACCTGGACAGATGCAAAGCAAAACCCTTTCAAAGACAAGGCTGAAGTATCACATGTGGAGTCCAACCCTGACATATATACATACTCAGCATTTTCAAAGATAATACAACCACAACTTGTCACTTTTCCACTTTGGTTTCCGTACAGATTAAACAATGAGATATAATATGCTCCTTAATGAGTTTTAGAGGTGCTGGTAGGCCGATTTTGTAGCCTTTAGACAGACAAAGTCAGTGTAAGGAGTGAAATGCAGACACACCTGTACAGTTGCTGGTAATACCCGGCCGTTAACAAGCGCTGCCTTGCGAAGGAGTGCGATGGCTTCATCCTTCCTGTCATTGGCCAGCAACCATCTGGCAGACTGAGGAAGTACCCTGACAGGAGATACAGAGAGCATACAACAGACAGGAAGAGGAGAAAGAGTGGGCAGAGGCAATAGAAAGTGCCAGAAATAAGGGGAGAGGAGGAAAAGAGGATCACAAAGAGGGCAAACATGCATACTTCTCACAAATGTATGAATACACAGTGAATCTGACGTTCAGATGCCCATTGGATTTCCCACCATATATAGAAGATAAGCAGGAAGCCCGGGGCTGATATAGCCAGTTGCAGCTTTCTCCAGTCTCTTATCAAGTATGCTATGCCTGCCAGCAGCATGTAGCCCAGACCAAATGCGTAGTCGGTGATGATACCGGCTAGCATGCGCTTCTTGGTGCACGTCCACTCGGTGCCTTTGAGAAGACATTGGAGGTTTTGGAAGGAGAGGAGAGGACAGGAAAGGATGAGTCATAGGGAGAGGGTTAAACTGAGGTGGTGGTTTGGAGCTATAAGGGAGCAGAAAAGGTGGTAAGGGATTGTTGGGATTGGGCAAAAATAGCACAAAAAAGCATGAGACATTTACAGTAGGCCTGTAATATCTGCAGGTCTGACAAATATGTGACAAATGACATGACTATCCAGTGCTTTCCTAGACCGATGCTGAACAATTAATAACATGATAACATCAATTTCCTTCATCCATAAGTGAGGAATCCAGACTTCCTATAATGCTTATCATGTTATATCATATATATCATATCCTTGTTGTCCGATAACAAAACTATAAAAGTCCAGCCATGCAAGTGGCTCAGTGAGGCAGGACCCAGGTATAGCCGTGCTCTGTCAGTATGCTAACGTGCTCACGTCTTGGTTTAGTGTTTCAGCATGCTGACATTTACTGATTTGCACTCCAAACAATGTAGCTGAGACTGATGAGAATGTCGTTAGTTTTGAAGGCGTTGACCAGATGATGGCGCTAAATGAAATGTTAGGATATCAAAAAAGTTTATCAAACTTCATCTGCATTCAGTGGTTGTGGAGACAATTCACTCAAAACCACAAATGTGAATCTCACTGTGGCACTAGAGGAAACGTCAGGGGATCACCAAGGCTATTAGGATTCACCCTCTAGTGACCATGAATGTCTGTACAAAATATTCAACCAATTCATCAGATAGTTGAAAACAAAAGACATACAGCCATCTCTAACTGGCTAAACACTCGTATGTCAATCTCTAAAATATCAGCATTTTAGGTAGTGAGAGAAATAGGCTTGTTAAGAGTGGAGACAATCTTAAAAAAACATTTTAATGGGTTTTTAAAGGGTTTTGTGAGCCTAAAATGTACGATCATTTTAAAAGAACATATAAAATATCATGTAACAACTGAAGATGATTGCAGTGCATTAATGTAGTTGCAACTCACATCCAAAGCTACCTAGAAACACACAGCTCATATCTAACAATTAAAACCTGACTGCAGAAGAGCTGAAAGGAACTGAAAGTTCTGGTCAATCTGGATATTTCATTCACAAGAACTCTCTGAAAATGCTGGGTAGAGAAGCAAAACTTGGAATCTTTCTTCTCAAATCTGCTGCAAAACTCCTCATACCACCATAATGTAACTGCTGATCTCATGTGCCCTCATGCTTGTGTTTGAGTGCATATCTGTGTTTTGTTAGTACCGAGCACAAAAGCATTGATGATGACTCCAGATATTGTGGTGCCAACGACAAAGCGAAGAATCACATAGACAACGAAGTTGGGTGCAAAGGCCACAGCGACTCCAAACACAGTCTGAAGAGCGATGGACAGCAGCAGGACGAAACGTCGGCCGTACCTTTCACAGAGAGAGAAGGGATGGACATGAGTTTGCTCATTAAGCACATGCATAAATGAGTCCAGAGGTCCAGAGGTGGACCAGTGTGGCTGTGACAGCATGAGACCAGGCTAGGCAGGCCGATATGGAGCATTCGTGTGTGAAAACTGCCACGCCTTGCCGGCACACCTTCAGGAATGTCATGCAGGCTAGAGAGACAGCAGCCAAGTCTACCTGTCAGCCATGGCTCCAAATACCACAGATCCCACCAACAGGCCAAACATGTAAATAGACGAGCCGAGACTGTTCAGTACTGCTCTGTTGCAGACCAGGTCCCACTGGCAGAAGGAGAGCAAACAGAGGGGAGGAGGTGTCAGTGGAGCATACACACGATCGCAAGAAACAAACTTCTTATTTTTCATTTACAGACTGGTGCATGTGCAAGGGTTCAAGCAGGAATCATTTGTGTGTCTGTGCTAATCAAAAGCGAGCCCATGTTGACTTTCTAACAGTGTTTTTTGTGCTTTGATATCAAGGTTCAATCCCAGCCGAGCAATGTTATTTTCAGGTCAGAGTGTAGCTTTAAAGAAGCAGTCTAGTTGGACATTTTGAGGAATATACTCATTTGCTGTCAACACCGCTTTCATGTCTTTCCAGTAAATTTCAAGCCAAAAGCTGGTTATCTTTGCATAGCTTAAAGACAGGAAACAAGGGGAAGCAGCAAGCCTGGCTCTGTCCAGAGGTAACGAAATCTGCCAGCACTTCTACAGCTGTTTCCCCTGCTTCCAGCCTCAATGCTAAGCTAAGATAACTGTCTGCAGCTGTGTTTTAAATGCAGATATGAAAGTGTTACCAATCCTCTCACTTAACTCTCAGAAAGAAAGCAAAAAAGCATTTCAGAGAGTGTAGAACTAACACCTTTGACTCTAAATTCTTACTCTGAGCATTATCCTAATTAGTCTGACTTAAATTACTTACTAATAAATTTAACATTCCTGTAGACAAATGCACTGACATGGGCCTACTACAAAGGAGGGGTTTAAGGAGCCATGCAGCTCATTTTTGCCTCCCTTGCAGGTCAATCCAGCCTTGGATGGTACTTGGTTCTGTGCCACCACATCACCATAATACATATATGTACAATGTGTACTCATAAACATATTCTCCATACTTGCTCAAGCCTACTTTTACAGAGGAACAGCTGATTCCACCTCCACGCAGGGGCACCTTTAATCATTCCCAAACTGATGGCGCACACTTCTCATCTCTGATTAAGCGGATCATATTTAACGTGCACATCCGCATCGCACCGTACCTCGGTGACTGTTGTGCTCTGGAAAGTCTCCTTGCTGTACACCCATCCGTGGCCACACGGGACGCGCTCGGTCCGGTTGCCCTGCAGCAGGACATCGGAGGAGAAGCAGGAGGAATCCGAGAGGCTAAAGTTCAGGCTGAGTGTGGCGGAGAAGGAGGACTGATTCCCGGCTACTGAGCTCGAGCTGTCCCGGCAGTGATAAGGCGGCGTGGCTCCGGTGAAGATGCTCAACATCATGTGGAAGGCGAGGAAGATTTGGGGTAAACATATCCATATGTACAAAATTTTCTGATATTTGCCGAAGCCCCCGATGACAGAGAGGACCTGGTCGAAATTCATGTTGGGGAATATAGGTCAATTTAGAGGTTGGCTCTATTCCAGCACACCAGCCAGTGAGAAGAAGGCGGAAGGCGGACTAACACCCACCAAGCAATGTGAGAGACGGTGGTGAACTGTGTGGTTGATCAGGAGGTATTTGCAAAGTAAATCAAATGTGCAAGTCAATCCAGCTGCAGTCCACTATCATGTCCTATCTACACCAGTCCCGAAATGACCTGAAGAAACCATGAACTGATATCATCTTCTCACCATCTTGCAGACACAGACATCGATTTTTGCCCAGTGAGGGCTCCCACAGGTCGGTGAAATGATACAGCCAGGTCGTCTGGGTTGAATGAAGAAACGCTCCAGGATCAGATATGTGGAAACCAAATGAGTGCCTGCATCAGCTTGATGCGTTAATAACTACATGGCAAACTGTCCGCGCTGCTGAATCCATTGTTTACAACAGTAGAAAGTGGAGAAAAAAAAAAAGTCATGCGTCCAACAAATTGACAGCGCAGCTTTGACGCTGTCTTCAACGATGCAAAATCTGGAGAAACCCAACAGCTTTAATGACAGCTGGGAACGCGTATGCTTTGATGTCGTTACTTACAGGGAAGGGCCACAGCATTACAGAATCCCATAAAAGACGCGCCAATGCAAGATTCACATCACACCACTGACGCTCAGTGATCCTGCGGGCGAATGCACCCAGTGGAGCGCTGCTCTTTCCTCCTGGAAATCATATAAGCATCAATCGCACATGCTGCCATTCACCATGTTGAATTGCACTACGCCGTTGTTTATCTGTGGTAAACCATATGCATCACAGTCACCTCTGCTATACGTGTACAACAAACACCCTGATACCCTCAGACGCCCTCTGCTGCTGGAAGGTGGAATTACAGATTCCTCTCCTCCGCCGTCGCTGACAGTCTTTGAGTGGAACATCATGTATTTGTGGTCGTTGGTTGATATTACAGATGAAAAGGTGATATGTTTACAGTCATTGTGGTCGAAAGGTCAGGTGCTGCTGCCTTCAGGTGCGCCCCACTAAACTTCTTCTGCCACACTCTGCAGGTTGATACCATTTATTACAGGTTGAGGCCCATATTCACACTTATATCATTGTAGAAGTACACATTTTATTTGATGTTAGAGTTAGGTCTGTCTTTCCTTGGGGTTATAGTTTGCATTGCACTTTGCATAAAATAATCTAGCCAATGCTATCAGGTCCAGAATAGCGAGGTCAAGTTTTGGCTGACTCAGCTGTGTGTAGTCTGTGGAGAACAATGGCTCCGCTCTGTCCGGCCTAGCTGGCAAAGTGGGCAGCAATCAGTGCAGACTCATGGGAGTTAGTTTCATTTCTGTTTAGTCAGTGTCCAATAAAAGAAAAATACCTGTTTTCATACAATTTGTGGCTGGAATGATGTTTTTACCTCACAATATAGTGTGGTGAAAATGTAATCGAATTAAATGAGTCAAAGTTGTGAAAGGTTTAACACATACAAACACACTGTATGGACACACAAGGAGGAGAGAGAGAGAGACATGTTCCCATCACTTCAGAGAACATTACATAAATGTACATGTATTTCCTGGAAACCTGACCCGAATGTTAACCACTATCGCCACAAGTAGTACACAGTGGTAGTACACACTGATACACAGACACAAATACATGGGAATATATAAGATATACTGTATAGAATTCATATGTATCAGTGTACTGTTGCATCATTGTTCATATCACTATTTATGTGCAGTGTCCAAATTTTTAGACAAACTGTATTTTGAGGCTTTGCAACATTTTTCTTGAATCATTCAAGCCACTGAAGCCCTTTGAATTGCACTGAATTTAATTTAAATAGATGGTATTTATTATAGGATGACCTGGAAGTGCAGTTAACCCTTAATATGCATTTTTTTTACATCAGCTCTTGATTTCCGTCTTGTTAATGACAGTCTCACGGCCTGTCCTCTTCCTGTTGTGGGTGCTCGTGACGTCACGGATGCTTGGTCTAGAACGGGTTGGGTCCTGGTTTGGTTGTCTGGATGGCAGCGGGGAGAAAAAAAAAACGTCAAGCTGGATAGAGTTCGCGAAAAAGCGGTAAGAAACGCTTTCAAATTAAAAGCACAAAAAGTTTCTACTAATGCAAATACAAACCAAAAGGCCAGTGAAATCTTGAGGTGTGCATGATGACCATGTCAGTACACATAATATAAATTAAAAGCATCTGGTCAGAAAGTAACCTAAATCAGATTATTACACGTTACCATATTATATCCAGTATAGACGCTGGAGCTCATTATCCATAGTTTTTGGTTGGCTAATATGACGCTGAGAATCCTCCATGAAAATACTTTCACATTGGTTATGGCTATGAATACATGCTAAAACAAGGAAACTGAAAAAAGAAAGCATGATATATGCATTTTTATTTTTTTGTACGGATCTCAAGAGAAATTCTCAACCTAGTGTTTGGGTTAAAAGCTGTGACTAATAGCGATTTTATTTTGAAGGCGGTGACCAGAAGTCTCGTTTTTCTCCTCCTCGCTGGCTTCACAGTGGTGAGCGAGGCTCCAGAGAGGGTGAGAGACAGAAAAGAGAGACAGAGGGAGATGGCTGAAGGGAAGCAGGAGTGGACCGGGTCAAGAGCGACTTTGGAAACCAAACTAAGGTGACCTTGATCATCCGGAGCAGTCAGCGCTGTGCAGAGAGTCCAGACCACAGGACCAGCCCGGCCTCCGCACACACTGTATGACAGAGACCGCTTCTACCTGCTCATCCGAGGGACATTCATCGATATCCACCGATTTCCTGCCTGTGGTGTTAAATCACCGCACCAGTCCCCCTTTTGGATTTTTGTCAAAGTAAAATACCTCGGATCAGTCACTCCTGGGTGAGTATGGCTCTGCACAGGCGCTGCTTTCACACATAAATGATTTTCATGGCGATGTCATGCATCATACGGTCAGCTGATCGTGCGCTGGCGCTTACCGTGTTACTGTAAGGACACGATTTATGAAAACCCAGATCTGCATCCGTGACGCGACCTGCTGATGTAGATGAAGCCCCACCCTCAGCCCGCTTTCAAATAGCATTATTTCTGCCACATGCATGAATGAACCCCGGCCTGTTTACTCAGCATACTGCCAGCAGCAGCCAGCAGCAGTCAGTGCAGGACAGGATGAGCTGTTATACACTGCTACTGTTTTCTTTTAGATCATTAAGATAATAACCACCCGGATTATAGCTCTCTCTCTCTCTCTCTCTCTCTCTCTCTCTCTCTCTCTCCCTTGATTCCAAACAATAATCAGGTAATTATTTTCCCAATCCTCAGTAAACATGATCTGGTTCTCAAAATCCTTTGGGTGTGGTCTAATCCATGTCTTTATGGAGGCGTTAAGCAGAAATATTGCTTTGAATAACTGTTTTAATAACTACAGCTCATCCTTCTGCTCCTCTTTTGAAGGCCTGTGGGCGAGGAGGTTTGTACAAGTTGTCATATATGGTAGGGTTGGTAGGAGACTTTAGGCGCTCCGGGAGTGTTAGGATGTTGGACTTCTAATCCCAAATCTGCACGTGCATGTTGGCAGTTTAACCCGGAAATATGTCTTTCATCCACAGATTATGTAATTCTTGAACTGCACGTTGAAAAGGGTTTTTAAGTCTCGTCCAACAGAGAGTGAGGACAACGTTCACACTGCCGCAATGGGAAAGACGCCCCAAGGTTGTGGTGCTGCCGTACAGAGAACAGAGCATCTGATCACCTTTCTGTATCCGTGTGGTCATGCATGTGTGTGTGCCCTGAACGTTTTCTGCCAGACGCACTCATCCATCACCAGGTGTATGCTGTCTTATGCAAGTACAGAGACGACCGCCTATTCATGCAACTGGCTTCAAAGGACACGCGCACAAACACCTCGTCTCTGTTTCTATTAATATTCTGCTCTGCTAGCCTCATCGCTAGCTTGTTTGATCTCACACGCAGGTGAATGTCATGTGCCAGATATCTGGTGCATTTACGGACTGTAGGCTGCTGCACATCTGCAGTGACAGACCGAGCCCTGCAGAGTAAAGAGCTGCAAGGTCGCTGTGCATGAATGCTGCTGTGTCTCCTTCAGATAGAGGCTCACGATCAGACTCTTATCCGGTCACATCAGTAGACTTTGCAGTGACGAAGGTCTCCCTGGGTGACTGGGAGGTCACGAGTTTGCCCTTAAACTTCAGCTCTCATGTTGGCATGCATTCTCGCTGCTGAAGTGGCCATGAAACACAGATGCCTTCGCAGCCACTAGTTTTACCTGCTGTCTGAATTAAGTAGCACGCTGTCATTGTATGGTACCATTATCAAGAGTTGCTCTCAAGCCCCTTATTCATTTCCTGGCAGATGAAAAGTGGTGTCTGCAGTGGAAAGGCTGCGATTTATTCAGCTTGCTGGCAGACAGTGCAGACTCAGCAGCAGCACTTGAAGTTAAAGACTCTGTGGGGAAAGAGAGCGGCGCATTGATGAGTGAGTGGCTCTGTAAAGCTCTCTGCTCCTCTCCATCCCCGTCTTCCTTCCTCCCCTCCAGGTTGCCGTACCTGCCGTCTCCTGTCCGTCAGGTGGACCTGCTAGTCTAGTGGAGCTCCAGCTCCAGAAGCCCATGGCCCCTTTTTCTCTCCACCAGTGAGAGGAGAGCCAAGCTGGCCTCCCCGGCCCCAGACCTGGACCCGGACCCGGACCCGGACCCCGAGCCCGACCAGCGGCACACCCACGAGGAGCAGTATGTGAGCGAGGGCGAGTCCGGCCAGCTTGACACACACACGGCGCCACCGGACTGCAGGGACGCCGAGACCATCACAGGTACGTGTGAGTACATGCAGGGGTGAACTTCAGGAATTAAGAAAACACAGTGCTGATTTCAGTTGTTATCATGGAGTATCCAGTGGGACACTAATGTCCTAAAGGGCCTCATTGTATAAACTCCAATCAATATTTTATACGGTTTCAATGATTATAGCCTAAGCAAACATTAGTTTTCACATAGGCCACCACATCTATGTAGCCATGTATCCAGAGGTGAAAGAGGTATTGAAAGTATATAAAGCAGCAATACCACAGTGTGAAGTATCAGCAACAGAATGTCCTGCGAGTATCACAATGACTTGTTATGCAAAAATGACCCATGTGTTATTTTAGTGTATATTGGTGGATTTTTAATACTGAATCATAAGTGAGGAGCATTTTAATGTTGACTACTTGCTATTCAAATTATAAGGCGATCAAGGCTCATACGTCCACAGCACAAACACAATCTCAGAAATAACAAGTAACTAATACTGTGGGCTAAATGTAAACCCAAGTGCAAATTCCTCCGACCTGCACAGCACAGTACAGCACTTGAGTAAATGTACTTAGTTACATTCAGCACTGGTCAATCCATCACATGTACAATATAGGCGCAAGTATTAGTTGATAACAGTGTTCTAGAATCTTTAAACTGATACTGAATGACTGAGAGTATATATCAGGCCCCATGTGACCCCAACACCCTGACATAACAGATGGCTGCCGTGTATTCACTCTCCTCCCTCTCCTGTCCTCTCTGTGATGTTCAGATGTGTGCAACAGCACTGACCTGCCAGAGTTTGAGATCATCAGTCTTCTAGAGGAGCAGTTGCCAGTGTACCGGCTGCGGGCTGACACCGTCTACGGCTACGATCACGATGACTGGCTGCACACTCCCCTCGTCGCGCCGGAAGCCGGGCTCGACCTGACCACCGAGCAGATCGAAGAGACTCTCAAATACTTCTGTAAGTCTGGCAAGAATCAGCAATACTGTACCGAGTCATGATGTTCTCTTCTACAGTTTAGATGCACTGAAGTGAGGCAGTATTCTTTATTCAGTACATTAGGGAAAACATTTTCATGACAGGTCATAATAAAAAGCCAGACCTTGAGGGGTACTTGCACTGTAACCTGTCGTTAAAACATCCAGATAGTTTGGCCCAAGATGATCAACACATCATCTGGTAAAAAAGGATCATTTTGCTCTCCTCCTGCCGTATCAGCGCCCTGCCTGATACACCCAGAAGCTTCCTCCTATAATCAGAATCACATTTTTGTACAGCGTCAGAGACCGTTTGTTTAGTAAATATGTACATCTGTGATAGTATGTGCCACATGATGCAGTGTGTTGTCTACTCTTTCACTTGGTTTTGACAGATAAATCCAAATGAATCCAAGGTTTTTTCTACTCTTCTTAATCAGTATCAGTGTCATACCAGCATCCAGTATCACTCTTTTTTCACTAGTATCTACAGCACTGGTTCCCCACTAGGGGATGCCAAAGCTTCATGTTGGGTCACAAGTCCTTCTTGATTTTAAGAGTATAAGAAAAAATATGCAGTTTAAACAACCAAAGAGCTAATGGAACGGTGGCAAAGCTTCAGGGAGAAGAAAACACTGAATTTGTCAAAAAAAAGGAGCCTATTAAGTATGTGTGATTGTTAAAAATACATATTACAGACAGGTATGGTATAAAAAGTTCCTAAAAATCAGAAAAAAATAATTCTGATGTAATATTCACAGGAAATAATCTGCTCAAAATTCATCCACATTGCTCGTTTTACACAACCTTCCTGCAGTTGTTGCATTCAGTTCACCAGCTGTTCTGTCCTGTTACTGTTATGCATCGAATATAATATGAAATATCCACAAAGTAGTCCACATAGTCAGCGATCATCAGTTTACTCAATGATAGAAAAATCATGAAAAATGTTGGCACCCGCTGATCTACAGTCTGATTTGTCCTGTTTCAGTAGAACTGAGATTGTAGCCTCCTTCCACAACATGATGCCCATGTTTCTGAGCATATTGTCTCCGTATTTCTCTTTAATGTCCACTCTGATATTAATGTCTGATATGTTATTATGAGCCAGTAAATTTAGCTTCGTATGTCTGATAAACCTTTTTTAGTAATAGTTTTTGGTGGATGGGGGGGTTGGAGCTCGCAGGGGTTTGTTTGTGAATGAGGGTCACCACAGTAACAGCTGCTGGAGGCGGATACATGTTGAGCGGCCTCACACATAACAGAGGAAGCGAGGAGATAAAAGAAAGGTGAAAAGGGGAGAAATGTGGGAGTCAGCACTCCTAAACTGAGACAAGAGTCCACGCTGCAGCCCGCCAGCTCTGATTGGCCTCTTTCCTCCATCCCGCACCCTCTCAATCACGATACAACTTCCACTTCCGTTTCACCTCCAGCTCAGCCGCTGCAGAGCCTTTGGAAACGCGCTCTCTCTCATCTCTGCGCCGCCCTCGCTATCACTCACAGGGGTGTCCACGTGGGCGGAGGGTAATTCAGTCTCTGGGCCTGTTACACAGCGGCTGAGCAGTGGGAGTGAGAGAGGGCCAGTGAATGGATCAGTGTTTGGACCGGGCTGTCGTCTCTGCTTGTCGGTCATTGTGGCGCTCAGGAAGTGATGGACAGCAAGCGCGTGATGGAGACATTAGCGCGGGATGAATGTGAGCTGGATGACTGGTACTATGAGGAGGACAAGAGAGGTAGAGTGCATGTCTAAAATACAGCCACGGAAGATGTTCGATGTTACTTAATTGTAGTTTAATTATGGCATTTTCTTCTTCCCAGGCTTTTTTTTTTGTAGACTAATGTGCAAGCTGACTTTTATAGCTTACAATTTCCCTCTTACAGTTTGTTTAATGGCTGCAACACATTACAGAGTTCTATTTTCATCATTTCAGCAACAACAAAACCAACCTTTTGAAGGAGTTTTGTGTATTTCTTGGGTAACGATCATGCACTACAGGCTCTGGCTTTGCTCCTTCTCATTAAGGGGAATTTCCTGAAGCTCGCCCACTTTGAATTTGCTCCGTTTTGACAGATCGGCCCCTGAGCGCACATGGATGCACGCGCCGATCCCCGCAGTGCACTAATGTGCCTGCCCGAGCCAGAGTTTGAACCGTTTGCTATCTTTATTTGCAGGAGAAGCTCAGAGTTGCTTTGCTGAAACAATGATTCAATTATTGTGTGCTGGTTGTAACAGTGACAGGATTACAGCGGTCTCACATAATGTATTCAATAACTTTTTACAGCATTTTATTGATTAGAGCTCAGAAGTCAATATGAGCTTTCACCTCAGGCCAACACAGCCATCCTCTGTGCGCCATGGAAAACAGCTCCCGTGTCCTGCTCTCTCACACACGAATATTATATCAATAAAGTGTTACATCCCGAAACATGACCCATCCATCACCCCTGAGCGGAGGACTTTTCAAGCTTTGTGTTATATAATGCGTGTGCTGCGTGTGCATGCCATTGCACGTGTTCATGTATCACACCAGAAGTGATGAGAGGGTGAGAGGTCATCGCAGCAGAAAAGTCCCACTGCTTTTGAACGCAGCTCTGCACATCCTCGCTTCCTTCTCCTCACTCTGTTTGTTTTCCATTTCTTTTACGCAGTGCTATGTGCAGACAGAGTGGGCCAGATGACGAAGACCTACAATGACATCGATGCTGTCACACGTCTGTTGGAGGAGGTGAGATGTTTGTCTGTTTTTTTTCCTTCCATCAGCCTCATTCAAAGCTGCTCTGGGAAGGATTTAAAGCACCGAGTGAGGCTGCACCAGAGAGGATGCTGCCCTGGAGGCTTCCTCTATTTGCCCAAATGAAACACTTCTGATTAGATAAGCAAAATACAGAAAGCAGTGAGTGAATCCCGCTTCTAAATTTACCAGCAGTGGCTGAACCTCCACCCCCACAGGACACCTGCAAGAGCAAACGTAGTTCACTGGTGTTGTATTGTGGGATTTGAGAGTATTGACGCTACACTCTGTCCTACTCGACTCTACCCTCTCTTCCTCTGTTCCAACCAATAGAAAGAGAGAGATTTGGAGTTGGCTGCAAGAATCGGCCAATCGCTTCTTAAGAAGAACAGAACTCTGACTGAGCAGAATGACTATCTGGAAGAGCGAGTGGGACAAATCACAGAAGAGGTCTGCTCACACGCACATTCAGATGAATCAAGCACTAAGTGATAAAAAGATTTTATTTAATTGAACAAAACAATCCCTGGTAACATTATCTGTCCTCTTCCAGGTGGCTCAGCTGCACCATGAGCTGAACCTGAAAGATGAGCTGCTGCAGTTTTACACCAATGCAGCTGAGGAGAGCGAGGATGAGTCCAGCAGCTCCCCAACGTGAGACCCCTCCTGTGTTAATCCATACCTCTCTTCCTATCCATGAAAAAATGATGCCATCATTTTGAATTTATGTGTTTTTGGGGATGCCAATTGGCAAAAGCGAGCAAAAATGCTAAACACGTAGTGTACACACGGACACACTGAGCTTCGAGTTTCACTCACTCTGTGTTTATCCAAAGGGGCAAGAAAAGTAAAGTGGAAACAGCTTCAGGAGGATTTGTGAGTGAGACACTCCAGAGGAAACTCAAAGATCTGGAAGAAGAAAACCTTTCCCTCCGCTCAGAGGTGTCTCCATACACCATAACACCAACACACTCACACACACACACACACATACACACACGATGTAAGGAACTGGATTTGCTGGGAAAATATTGTGTAATCATGAATGTTTACATGCAGGCTAATCATCTGAAGTCAGAGACTGAAACATACGAGGAAAAGGAGCAGCAGCTTGTCAATGACTGTGTGAAAGAACTCAGTAAGTCTCTCCGTTCATATCTAACCTGACTGAGACTGAAACAGATTTTTAACACTCTTGCTTCGTCGGTGTCTCTTTTACCATGTCTACCTCTGTTGCATGGTGGCTCTCTCAGATCAAACTAAATTTTCTGTCCTATCAGGGTTGTCCAGTCTCCAAATATCTGCCATAGCGGAGGAATTGGCTCGTAAGACTGAGGATGCTTCCCGACAGCAGGAAGAGATCACACACCTCCTCTCTCAGATCGTAGATCTGCAAAAGAAAGCCAAATCTGTGAGTACACATGGACACAAACACAATCCCATTTTAACTTAGTGGTGACCGTTATTGTGCTGTGTGTGTTTCGCTAAATCAAACCTGCATGTGTGTTTGTAGTATGCCGTGGAGAACGAGGAGCTTTCCCAACATCTGGTGGCAGCTAAAGATGCCCAAAGGCAGCTTACAGCAGAGGTAACGTCCACATCACTGGCCTGTCTTCATCACATTTCCTTGCTTGCCAAGCTGATACCAGACTGTTTGAGTTTTATTCTGAAAGTTAAAATTATGTCTTCTCTGAACAGCTCCAGGAGCTGGAGGAGAAATATTCAGAGTGTATAGAGATGCTGCATGAAGCCCAGGAGGAGCTGAAGAACCTGAGGAACAGAAACTACCCCGCAGGAACCCCTCGACGCTACCATCCCCTGGGACTGTACCCAATGGTGAGGCAGTGAGTGTGTGTGTGTGTGTGTGTGTGTGTGTGTGTGTGTGTCTGTGTGGTCTGTCTGTGGGTGTATACATATATGATTATCTTTCTGTGTTGTAGGATTCTCTGGCAGCTGAGATTGAGGGAACAATGAGGAAGGAGCTGAGTCTGGATGACCCTGAGTGTGTGGAACAGAAGTATGTAAACTCCTGCATGTGACATACAGACTGTGCACAAGACCAGACCTCAAATCCTCAGACTTTATCTCTAGTGCCGCCACTTTTTTTTTTGTTTTGTTTTTGTGACTGTTGGATGGATTTCCAAGTGATTTTGTATATATTCAAGGATACATTTTCAGAACTTTGGTCATAGTTTCAATTATCAAGTGAGTCATTTTTGTGACCCCCTGACTTTTCAGCAAGTGTCACCATGCTGTTAACATTTGTGGTGATGAGTGAAATGCCTCGCCTTCTATTGGATGGATTGCCATGAAATTTGGTACAGGCATGTCCCCCCTCAGGATAAATCACAATAACTCATCTCATGCCATTTTGTGCAGTTTACCTGCAAAGCTAATGACAATCCCATGCCTCAGATATGCTTTATTAGGAAATGTTTGCAAGCTAAAAACACCAAACTAAGATGGCAAACATAATACCTGCTGAACATCAGCATTTTAACATTGTGAGCATGTTAGCATTAAGCTCCAGTCACCACTCCAGTCCAGCCTCAAATATTTATTAAGTTGCCGAACAGGAATGGAAAAATGAACATTTGGTTATGCCACACATGATAATGATGTAGTGTGCCTACAAAGCAGCTCAGCCCCTAAGAAACATCAGTATATTTCATGGAATGCTCTTGTGTGCAGAAGCCATCGAAAGCGTGTGTTTGAGACGGTGAAGAACGTCAACCAGACAGTCCGTCAGCGTTCCCTGACTCCAACCAACTCCAACATCCCGGGCTCCAATCAGTCTCTGTCAGCTCGTACATCGCCCCAGTCCAGCGGCCTCTCCACACCACACTCCAGCATGTACGGAGGTGACATCAGCGGAGACAGCATTCCCCTCGATAACCGAACGCAGAGCATCCTGATGGAGACGGCGTCCAATCAGGATAGGTGAGGAGGAGTGGTAGTTGAGATTGCGGATGGTTTTTAGACCTCTGGGTGAAAGGCTACCTTTCAAACTGACTGTCTCTTGAGTTGAGCCTTGAGTCAGATGGTAACAGTACAGTTTATATAACATGTCCTTGATTTTCTCAGGATTCCTTGAAAAACATTCTTATGCTTGGTTTCATCTCTGCTCTGGCAGCGGCACAGAGGGCAGAGAGAAGAAGGCTAGTGGAGCTGAGGACCTCCGGCTCGCCCTGCGCCGCCTGTCCCTGCGCCGACAGAACAACCTGAGCGAGAGGCGTTTCTTTGAAGAGGAAAGGGGTCGCAGACGGGGAGAACATGGAGGTCTACATGATGCCCTGAGCCAGGAGAGTGTGATGACTCCCTCTGAAAGCATTATGTCTCTTGGGAACCTCCACATTTGGGCCTCACGAGGGCCCTACCTCCCTGACAAACTCCAGATCGTCAAACCGCTTGAAGGTGAGGGAGAAAGGGAGAGCGGGATGAGCTGCAAGGCCGGGAGGAGGCGGGAAGGCGATCGACACAGAGGGGTCGGGACAAAGAAAGGGAACAAGCGGGGCAGGGGGGCGGAGGGGGAGAGGAGGTGGGAGAGTCGGCATGGGCGAACGCTAGAGGGGGAAAGGGAAAAAGTCTGGGGATGGGCGAGGAAGACCGGAGCTGGGATAGAGAGGGAGAGGGGAAGGAGGTGGGCCAGAGACCGAGGCGGGAGCAGGAAGATGAAGGGAACAAGAGAGAGGAAAGAGAGGCCCCTGTCACTGATGCTCTTCAACTCTTTCTGGTCTCTGATGCACCACCACAAGTCAGGCAGTTTTGCATCTCCACACACCTATTACAAAGACACGCAGCCGAGAGGATGGCTGTAGACAGATACTCAGTTCAGTTCATGCCGCGCATCCAAATCCTTTGCTGCTGCTGTTCTTTAACTGATCCCTGTGGGAGAAGGGAGAACAGACTCAAAACTAGGGTGTACATATAAGAGCTATCCAGTAGTGATCTAGTGTGTAAGGTGGCTGCCGTCGGCCTGTACTGCCCTCTCCTGGTAACAATTCATACTTCATTTAAAAGCTCACTGCTGTTAAATGACCAAACATCTCCATGACATATAAAAAAAACCCTGCCATTGCTTCTGTTCACACACATTTGTTTATTTGTATTTACACCTTCTATTTTGTGTATTATTTTGCCTTTATGTATTTCTTTACTGTTTATGATTTCCTCATGCTGTTACTGCTTGCCATCTCCATTTCAAATTCATGTCGCTGACTAATAAAACCCTTTTCTCATTCTAATTTCTCCTCCAATTCATTTTTATCTCATCCCTCTGCACGTCATCACTTTCTAGTGTCTCTGTACTCTTTGCATCTTTTTTGTCATGCTGATCAGTGAGGCCTATTCTGACATATTTCTCCTCACCTGCCTTTTCATGGGTACGCTTATTAGATAGATTTATTAAAATTAGTCTAGTCTAGTTAGCGAGTAGTTCTTAGGATTAAATGCAAATGTTTATTGGTTACTTGCCATACTTTTGTAAAGTAATCTGCAGTCTTGTAGCTTAGTTTATGCACTAGTTCATATTTGATATCTACGTCATGTCTACTTAATGACCATAGAATGGCTGCACCAGTATCAAAAAAGCAACTGCTTCGCATTTATTATAGTTGAGGAACAACATGATTTTTAAGCTATGAATATTGAAAAGCCTATTAAGCCTTTAATTGACTGAAACCATAGGACACAGCTGTCCTTCTCTGGTGCGTGTTTTAGTACATTCCAGCTTTATTTCTCCCTCTCCACCAGGCTCTGCCACCCTGCATCACTGGCAGCAGTTAGCCCAGCCTCACCTCGGTGTGATTCTGGACGCCAGGCCGGGAGTCGTGCCAAAGGGCTACAGACCCCTCGAACTAGAGCTGGAGCAGGTGTGTGTGTGTGTGTATGAGATTTCTCAGTTCATTTTTTACAGTATGACCATGCTCATGCAAATGCATCTGAATGTTAACACAGCGTTAGTTTTTAGTACTTAATACACATACAATTAAGTAATTCTATAGCTTTCTTATTGCACAAATAACATTGAGATTGATCTTTTTTACTGAAGGTATATCCATGGGGTGGTTTTGAGGAGGACGAACCAGGGGAGCAATACTTCCAGAATCTGCCCACCTCCTCGGCCTCTGCCACACCAGCCGTGCCCTCCACCTCCAGCACTGGTGACACCAACCTCGGGCAGCTCCCACCCACCCTTGCTCCACCTTCTCCACCCTCTCCATCCCCATCGCCGCATCTCAGCAACACTGACGTCCTGGGTGAGGACGTACTGTATTTGTGTAAACTCTGACCTTGGTAAACCTGTGTGGAGCACCTGCAGAGTGTGACCGTCTGTGTTTTTGTGGTTTGCAGCTGCATACTACCCAGGTAAATGCATGGCCCACACAAGCTCTACCTACACCTTCACAACTTGTCGCATCCTCCACCCAACTGATGAGCAGACACGGGTCACGCCAAGGTAAGCAACATAAGTCGTCTGGTGCTGCGTAAAAATGTGTGCTTAAAAGCATCTGTATTCAAACTTATACCTTATTACAATATTCCTAATGAAATAATGCATTGTTGTAAGAAGAATGCCAGACATTCTAATGACACAAAAAGTTAACAGCCAAACACAAAGGCAGTTTAAACACTTGATGCAGTTTAATGCGAAGTTGTTAAATTTGTGGTGCTTTGAGAATCCGACAGTGTGCTAAATGTGCACTCAGTCTGAATTTGACTCCATCCCACAGGACAAATAAGACACAGACAGCTGCTGTTGAGGTGGGATCGTGTCCAAGCAACAGTATTGAGTTAGTTGTCTGCTAGACAGTCGGAAGGTTTTCAATAATACATGCAGGTGCTTATGGTTCGAAGAAGCAGCATCCCCTGTGCACAACAAATGTCAGTGCTGCATTATGACAATGATGAGACATAAGTTCAATTTAAGTTGTTGAAATCACAAGAAGTATCATCTTCTAATTCTCTGTGTCTTGTTTGCTTTCTCTCCAGCCTAAATCCAGTCCCAGCGTCGTCCTCCTGTGTGATGACCAGCACTCTGTTGGGAACCCCTGCTGCTACGCCCTGCACCCCCCGCAGGCTGGGTCTCAGGCCGTCCGAATCCTCAACTAACCTCAGGCACGGTTCTCCAGAAAACGACTTCATTTTCAGCTGCTCTCTAAAAATATCTTCCTCTTCTCTTTTGACTCAAGGAAATTTGTGGAGAATGAGTGTTTTGCAGGGTTTCCAGTCAATATGATGTTAACTCTCATTTCTTTCCCATGTTTGTGCAGAGATGCAACACGCACCACCAGCACCTCTCTGGGCTTAGTGCGCCTTCTCCAGGAGAGAGGGATCTCAGCAGCAATGTATCACCAGAGCCAGGGCCTGGAGTATGGTCAGGGCAACGGAGGAGTCTTACTCAGCACCTCCATTGCCCCAAACCGAGCACCCAACCCAGACCCTCTGCGCCCCTCTACGCCTCCCAACTCACCCACAGGACAGGGAGCTTCAGCTGTGCCAACCCCAGTGGGCTTCGACTTCAAGAGCCCTTCTTACGACAACTTCTTGGCCTCCAAACCGGCCCGCTCCATTCTGAAGGAGGTGACAGGGAGGATGAGGGGCAGGCAGAGAGGGAGGGATTGCGAAAGCCAGACGGACGTTAGCGTGACCATCCATAACCTCAACCTGCTGGACAAGGTGAAGCGACTTGGTGTGGCTGGAGCTCCGGGGAGCAGAGCAGTGAGTCCCAGCCCCATCCTGGGGCCTCTGGGTGGGCTGCGCAGATCCGGCTCCCCTTTTGGGCCTGATGGGATGAGGAGGAACCGGAGTTATCCAGCCATGGTTGGTGCTAGCATGGCCATGAAAGCCCCGGGGCCCCAGGAGTAGTCTGTACTGCTGCTGGCTGTCATGGTAGCCAAGTAAGAGCCAGGCAGGGCCGAGGACTGACTGTTGAGCAGTCACCCGGAGCCCGAACACTAACTGTCACTGTTCATACTGCACAGCAACGACGTGGCACTACTGACCAGTTTCTAATCACTACTGTAGTTCCACACTGTCCACTCTTTCATGCTTTTAGGTGGTGACTCATGCAAAGCAAAATAAGGGGTTGGTTCACCCAAAATACAACAACCTGCTGGGATGTAGTCACACAGATCGTTTTGGTTTTATGTGCCCATATTACAAGATATCTTCCAAACGTCTCAGAGATTTCTCCATACAATGAAGGTGAAAGGAAAGTCATGTTGTAGAGCGAGTTACATGGAGTAGATTCTTGATGAGCAGCAGTTTACCCTCCGGACAAGCACCGTGCGCAGAAATGGCTACAGCAACTCCCATCTGAACAGCTATTACCTTTGCTATGCAGTTTGGTACAGACATTCATGTCCCCTTTTACGGTGAATTTCAATAACGTTGGTGATTATCTGACTTCCTAAAAAACTTAAAACACGGCTATCAGCCTCTGCTGTTCTTTGGTTTTAGTGCTAATTAGCAAATCATAGCATGCTAACACATTAAAAAAAGATGATGAACATAGTGAGCATTGATAGCTAAACAATCGACTTGTTCATTGTCATTATGCGCCTCTTAGCACGCTGATGCTAGCATTTAGCTCAAAGCACCACTCATTCTGTGGACTATTGGCAAGTTTTGAGACAGATACTTAAAAATCTGGGCACATAAATACAATTTTATGTAATTTCATTTTATGTAATCCAACGAACTGACCCATTAAAAGCAGAATCCATTGAAAGAAAGCTGCTGAGATATATCTGTCTGATAAAAACCCAAAAATCTCCCACTGCTATCCACTCAAATCTCTGCTTTGGAGACTGACTCTGCTGGCTAGATATAGTACTCCCACTCTTGCCTTTTCTCAAACACATCCACAAAATCCCACACACTTCCAGACATACACCGGTGCACTCTGCCATCGCACTGGAAGGCTATTTGTAGTCGCTGTAGCACTAAGCCACACCTTTCTTCTTCTCTATTATTGGATTAAGGTCCACCTTTTCTAAATTATTTAAAAAAAAAATACATGAAAATATGTCATTCTTACCCTCACTCTCCTTCTCAGTCTTGTCGCTACCTAAATCCCTCCCTGAAGTGATTATTTATGAGTCACTTTCAACAAACCATTGAATAGATTTTATGTTGGTATTAAAGACATTTTGGTTTAGTTCCCTAATTGGCCATTAGATGTTGATGGTGCTTCCACTGAACTGGACGATCAATACGCTGAAGCCAGAGATCACAAGGAGAATGGAGAGAGGGATGAGGGGAGTGATTGTGGTTTATCAGCCGTCGTGTTCGTGAGCTTTAAGAGCAACATAATCTCTATTAACAGATGTCTGACAACTGTTCTGAGACTGGGAGAAATGAAGCAATACAGTGCCTCGACCATCTGTTTTCGATGAATTCATGTTCTTTTTGTGTTGGCTTCAGGCTGTCACAGCCATTGTTGCACTAGTGTTTATTTATTTAAGAAATTCTATGAATTTAAGCTCATAAAAATGATGTTGTCTCACGTGTGCTCACTGTATATACTGTTCACTGTCACCAAACTGTCAGTAATGACATGCTTAGAAAGGAATTGTTATGTGCAGTACATAACCAAGAACCACGCATTACGCTAAGTACTGGGGTGAGCATGTAATGAGGGTTTTTTTCCAAATAAAAATTCAGTAATCAAACAATAGTTTTATGATTTCCCCCTGTGTGTTTTTCCCCCGAACATGAGAGAGACTGGGAATCATTATCTTCCTCCAGCAGATGGTGCTGATGAACAGCTCAGCCCAGGAAATAGTCAGAATGTGAAGTAGATTGCGTTTATTTGTCTGTTCATGTTGGCACAGTCACAATCCATTACCCCTTCACCATCTGTATCTCCTGCGCTGTGAGGGATATGACGAGTGCTCCTTATTAAACCTCTATTAGCCACAGGGTGAACGAGAGGTGAGCAGAAATCCAAAAATGCCACTCTGGCAGCTGAGGAGCCCGTTCACTAACATTTCAGCAATCGTATTTATCAGAACATCAAATCAACGGCCCCCTGAGCTGACAGAGGAGATCCACCCTCAGGTGAGACCTGATAGGTGTTCCAAGCCTTTTTTTTTTTTTTTTGATGTACATACAGATCCTTCTCAGATTAGGTACCCCGCATCAACACCACCCATAATGCTCCAAATGTGTTCATTAAAAACTATTAAACTGTTAGTACCTTTTGGCCACACTCTTGGTGTTTTTAGGGATGGTGATGTGTGTACGCCACTTTGGTCCAGACTGAAATAACTATACAACTATTAGATGGACATTCATGGTTCTCAGACATTGAATCCTACTGACTTTGGATATTCATGTCCCACTCAGGATGAATTCTAATAACTCCGGTGTTTCTCTGATCTTTCCTCTAGCACCGGCATCAGGTCAAATTTTCAGCTTGTCTAAGACTCTACAGGCACGCATGTCCTGTTGGTTCAGTAGCTTGTATTTCAGCAGTCTATCCCCTCTGTTTGTGTGTCTGTGACTTGGGAGCTAATTTAAAAAAAATTCCCACAGCACATTTTTGTTGGAGGGCGTAAAATGGGGGGGGGGGCAGCTTCTCACCAATTGTCGCTAGGATGTTGCTAGGCAACCAGTGGAGACTCCAGGATGCTTCTGTGGAGGGCCAATAAATAGTCCTGCACATAACTCACTCATAGCATTTTTGGATGAATTGAACTGATAGAATTGGATAAAGCATGTTAGTTAACGGGCTGTGGAGGTGAGAGCAGACCGCCTGCTTCCACTCTTTGTGCTGAGACGCTCAGGTATTGCTGGGGTCCTCCCAGCACAGAACACAGAGTGTATCAATGTTCTCATCTATCTCTCTGCCAAACAGCAAATGAGCATCTTTCTCAAAATGTTAAACTATTTCTAGAAGTTTAAAGTGTGGAGTGATGTTTCATACATTGCTGTTCTTGTTATGTAATCTAGATCATAAGATCTTGAGATTACAGGGTTTTGGAGTACAGAATCAAATATAGGAACTCTCCTCCCCTGCTTTTACCATAAGTTCCTCTGTTAGTAATGCCAGTAAAAAGCCTTTGAATTCATCTGAAGTCATCTGAAGTTAAAGAATGGAGGTTTGGGAGACAGACAGGACAGAGAATGAAAGGCCGGGTGTCGAGCCAGATTCATAGATGGTCCAGGAAGAGCTCGGACCATCTGCTCGTCGCCGTTGCTGGATCTGCATTACAGCCAAACTCTTGGAGCTCATGTTCTTTTTCATGAGTGTGTGGCTTTGCTCATTAGCACACAAAACCAGAGCACTTGTCCATGTACGAGTGCTTGAATCAGTCCATGCAAGATGTCGCAGGCACATGCATTCTTGCATCATTGGCACCAGCAGATATCCACATTCACACACATTCATCTGCCGGTAAACACACAAACACACACATGCACAGTGGAGACATTTAAAAGCAGTCACATTGCAGCCTTTGAACCTTTCCAGAGCCTTTAACTCCAAAGTTTTCTTTAAACAGAGAAAGTTTGAGTCAATTCCCACGGCCATCACAGAATCTTAAGTCTGATTCAAGTGTGACTTCAGTCCAAGGAAGTGGCTTTAATGCCCAACACACACACACACACACACACACACACACACACACACACACACACACACACACACATATAAACACACAGCAAACCCTCTCTTTCCCCAAAGGCATCTAAAAATTCTCTGAATAATTCACCAAGCGTGCTTTGTTCATCGATCCTTCTCTCCACCTCTCACTCACACAGACACATCTTTCACTTAACAGGCCCAGGAGCAGCACACTGGACAGCTTCATCACCATTCACCACCATCTTGGATTCTTCCTCTTCCCTTTACTAATACCACCCACAGGTTGCACCTTGCAGCCTGTGCTCTGGTTTTTGACACATTTGCTGTTTTTCATGACAATGGTAACAAATACAAATAAAATGTCAAATGAGCTCCAGCAACAAGTGTCAAGACCATATTATCGAATTTCTTCTCCTACCTAGGGGAGCCAACAGCAATTATTAAGGTTTATTTTGAGCCTGCTTTAATAATTCAGTTCATATCAGTTTCTCCAAACGCCTGAAACCGTTTCAATATTTAGCACAGACGTGAAAGCTCATAATGATCTTGCCGTTCTTTTGAAGATATTCTCAAACATTCCCCGGCCCACTTCCTGAATGATGCATTCACCGACTTTCATCTGCTTTGAGCGGCTGCATGCCGACCCCCTTTTCTCAGCATCAGACATCTCTCCCCACACAGTCATCATCGCTGCTTTTATCGTTTTGCATCAAGTAAACCGACACTGATTTTTGACACTGAAAAAGTGGTTTGACATCACTTTTGTTAGTTTGTGTGATTGAGATTTTAGCTAGAATGCACAGTTGCCTTCAATCATTTATTACATGCAACGTTTAAAATCAAAGAAAACCCACCTGGCAGAGGATAAGAAGTGGAAGACAGGTGCTATGAGAGACTCTTTACTCATGGACTCTGCAGGCAGATTGAGGTCTTATCTTTCAACATGATCTGTACAAAGCACATATTCGGCATCAAGGTAATTTTTTTTTCAAACAGTTTTATTAGTTTAAATTTAAAACAAAACAAGATGCCCCAGTAGCCCACCTGGGAGAACGTACCAGTATTAAGTCTGTAGCGCCTAACCCTAACCTTAACAGTGGCAGGAGTTTCTCGAAAGTGGCAAATCTTCAGCAGCATCTTCACCCAGCAAAACACTTTAGATTTATGCCACAATACCACAAATCTCCATGTTTATAAAGGTCCAAAACTGAAATATGCCTAGATTGTCAAAAAAGATGAAAATACTTTTCTCAATTTTCTAAGATATTTTACACACAGGGATGATAAACTGCGATCCATCTCTTTGTAGACTGAAGGAGTTCTCTGTAATAGAGTGTCCCCACTGCACGTAAAAGCAATCAGGGATTTCTTCGCAGTCATCCTCTGTGCATTCATGGTAGAAGCGAGGAGAAGGAAGAAATGAAATGGGCCAGAAAAGACTGTGACAACGATTTTGGAATGTATTACATGAAATCAAATGATTTATTTAGTGTTTTTCAGTGTTTAAGGATGATTTTATGTCCCCTTTATTTCCTTTCCTAAAATATCACCAGAAGGACTCTTACAGCACCTGTGTGTGCTCCTATCCATGTGTTATGAGCTCTACTACCTGCTCACGCTGTCGTCCCTCATCTTGCTTGTTATGTATTGCTGTTAATAACATTCTAACACTACAACAGACATGCATAATAACCTGACATTATGTTATGTGTGCAGCACTAATGAGGTGCCACAGATAGTCCTGTTTCATGACGCTCTGTGTGAATCCACCCAATGAATGGAAATGGCTCCAGGTTAAGCAGCATGCATTGTGCTGGAAGAATTCATATGCAAAGAGTGATACTTTCAATCTTTATTCAGTCCATTTAGTCTCAACAGACCCTGACACCACTCCAATCCTTTCCACCCAAAATGAGAAAGAAATCAGAGAAAACCAGAAACAAACCTTTGACAGTGAGAGCTTTCCTGCAAAATTTGGCATATGTATGTTGCATTATTGCAGTTTTACAAACAAATGTACAACAAATACATCATAAACAGACTCTTATTGTGAGACAGTGAGGAGCCAGCTTGCATGGGGATTTTTTTTCTCCTATGTGTCGTGTGCCCGTACGAGGGGTATGAGCCATGACTTCTCTTTACGAGGAGTACTCGTACTCCTCTGCGCTGCGGCGGCCAAAATCCATCCACCCTATGTAGTCCCTGTCTGCTATCCGGTGGTTGGCACTCAGCCCGTTGCCTCTGCTGTTCACCGTGGAGTTTCTGCGCACAGAACCTGGGAGGGGAAGCGGGGAAGGATGAGATGGGGTGAATTGGAGGTGATAGGAAGAGTGAGGGGAGGAGGAACAGAGCAGGAGGGAAATGAGTTTTCCTCAGAGTGAGGAGAGCTAAAAACTCCACTGGATTGTGGTCCCGCTTTTGGTTTGTGACTGCATAAAGAAAACGACATGCATGCAAATGAGGTGCAGTAACACAGTGACTGTGGCTTTAATCAGATCATGTTATTCTGTGAAAAAAAAGGATTTCTTTAGTGTTTTTAATAACTAAAGCATCATGTTTCCGTTGATTCTGGTGAAACGTGGTGGTTTTTTGGGGTGAGATTGGATACTCTCATTAAAACAAGCAGTTAACAGTCTCTATACTGTCTGTCTAATGTGTATTTTCATTGATTGATGCTCTTAATATAAAAAATTCTATCACTTTCACAACTTTTTTGGGTCAGATTTTACCACCTAGCTAGTTGAGTTCATTACCAAGTTGCACTTTTTTTACATTTTGGTGAAAAAAGTTGCAATATTAGAAACATGACATCTGATTGTGTTTGGTTTCTGCAACTATTTGGGTTTTTAAAATTCCTCTTCTTTGTGTTTGACTGTATGGTTTTTTTTTTGTTTTTTTTGTTTTTTTTTTGTGAAACTGGTTTGCTCCTGGACATTTTAATTGCCTCTCATTATTTCTCTCTCACACTGACACATCCACAGACACACAGTAAAATAAAGAGGATGTTCCAACAACAGCTGGACTTTAGGGTGACACCATATCATTAACCTCTCCTCCCTTGTGTGTCCATGCATGTATATTCATCAGTATGTATGTGGGCACAAATGCATGTCCATTCCTTTGAAATAAGTGATCATCATGATCACCCACACTGGTTCTTCTTCCCCACACTGTGACCTCCCGCAAAATATTCTGATGTCTGAATCTCAGATTTCTTTATTCCATGTGAGGTGAAGCAGGAAAGCTATCCGTTTGGTAATCAATCCATCGCTCACAGAGATGCTGTTTTCACTCCACCCACATCCTCCTACGCAACACACACACACACACACACACACACACACACAACACACACACACATGCACACATAAACACAGCATTTCAGCTCCCCGGTGTTCTGAGAAGATTGGCCGCAGAAGGCTCGACAACGACACCTCCTACACCGAAACATGCAAGTGAACAGCAAGCGCACAAACACAGACACCCACAAACACACACGCACGACTCAGTGGAAGACACACATGCACACATTCTCTTCCATATTAATTTTAATGTGCCCTTCGACACTTCGAGACTTCACTGTCTGACTGAACAGTTTCTGAGTCTGTTTTTCGTTTCTCTGCAGCTGGAGTCTTGTACTAAACAAGATGCAACACAAAAATATAAACTTCAGAGCTCAACTATGTCAATTCTGATGCTCGTGTGTGTGAATGTGAAATGATTTTGCGTCTAATATAACACACCAAAAGGCAGTATCCACTTTTCCAGAAATAAAACCTACAATCTCACCTATTTTCTCAGTCTGTTAGCAGTGAAAACTACTCACTTCGATTTGTGATTCACTTACTGAAGCTGTAGAAAGTCTTCCGTCTTATGTTAAAATGTTCTGCTGACTGTCTGTAACTCTGTGAAAGCTCTGTGCGGACACAGAGACACACGAGAAGTGAGTTTATGGAAGCCAAGATGAAATTTTCAGGACTTGACAGTGTGTTCAAGTGTGTGTGTGTGTGTGTGTGTGTGTGTGTGTGTGTGTGTGTGTGTGCATGTTGTGTAGTGTGAGAGCTCAGATATTCCCCTGTCCTGTCATACGGCCACAGAGAGATCGCAGCGCTGAGCATGAGGAACTCTGACAGGCTTTAGGGATTGTTTTCTTGGCATCAAGGAGAAAAAAAAACCCAAGCCGTTGGGCGTTAGATGAGGAGAAAAAAGGGAAATAAGATGGCATGACCAGAAAGGCCGGAAGGCTTTGCACACTAATACTCACTCTTTAAAACCACAAAAGCTTTTCAGAGCCACTAATTCATTTTACAAAGCAGACTGTGCACTGATTCCAGTAATTAGCAATACTGAGGGGAAGAGAATGGCAGGGCAAAGCACTTGTCTTTGAAAATGAAAAAAACATTGCAAATATTGTTGCTAGATGTTTTTCTTTATATACTCACAGGCACACATACTCATTCAACCCTTATATCGATCAAGCTTTTGCATGTGCAGCAAGAGAGACCCCCCAAAACACAAGCAAGCCTAGAGTACAGACACACGGAAACACACACAACCCCACACGCACCTTTCCTGGAGGAGATGAGTCTGGCCAGCAGCTCGCTGAGGTTGGCTCGGGAGTCTGCATCCTCCTCAGCCAGAGGAAGAGCTTTCAGCTGGGGGACAGAGCGGCTGTGTTGGAGATGGGGCTCTCCCAAGGTGTGGGTGTCAACCTCAAGGAGAGCTACTCAACACAGACAAACAAGCATGAGAGCAGATGTCGGATAAGAAAACTCTCTGTGATATTAGTGAAAGCGCTGGTTGTTGGAGGCTCGTCTTTGCCCGAGGAGAGAGATTTCTACCTTCAGAGGGAACGGAGATTGAGCGCTGGCCCTCGTCAAGGAGCTGGGAGGAGAAAGGGAGCCCCAAACAGCTCGTACACAGGACTGCCAGCACGACACACACACACAGCCCTGCAGTCATCTAAACCACAGAGAGAGAGAGAGGCACACGGGTGAAGTTTAAGAAAATTTGAGTTGCGGTCCATTCTGGGTTTACTGCAGCCGTTATTGTCTCCAAACAGTCATCTTCCTCACTAGCAAACTACATCTGAGACCGTCTGCCATCTGCCAGACAACAGTTCGTTCTCAGTTAATGATCCTCAGACTGCACAGAAGAGGAAAGTGAATCAGAGCAGCACATTCACAGCGTCATCCAGAGGGAAAGCATGCAACACGCTGTAGGTAGTTGGATCTCGATATCCTGAGAGCAGCTGATCAGATTAACCTGATTGTAGCTGCAGAGAAATGTTCTCATTTCTACTCTGCCATAGAAATCTAAAACTTCTAATTTAGCAATAATGTTAGAAAAAAAAACAACTGCAATCCAAAATGTGACTTTTTTTTTTTGCCATCTCTTCTTTGCATCAGCGTGTTTTTATGAAAATTGCCTCCATGTTTTCAATTCCAGCCTGCTCATGAAGAAGAAAAATCATTTTCACAGTACAGAAAAAACATGTCATGAAATGCTAAAATCTCGGCACTGTCGTGGGATAAAAAAGAAAAAGTGGTTTTCTTACCTTGAGAAAAGAGGTTCAGCGTGTTAGAGGAGTGTGTGAGAGTGAGGAGAGCACTTCTCTGTTGAGTGGGAAGGATGCCCCTTTTATAGTCCCCGCTCAGCGCCCTGTGAGTGCGCGTCTGCTTCTGTGTGTGTGTGTGTGTGTGTGTGTGTGTGTGTGTGTGTGTGTGTTGCCTCGGTGTACATCCTGTGTATTCCTTGGTGTGATTGCGAGCCTAATGTGAGTGAATTTGCTACAACCTCAATAATACAACAGCGTGCTTCCATTTTATTGTCTGTTTGCTCTTCATAAAATTCAACATCAGGAGCTGCCTTGTTGACGTGCATTAACAATGCATGTGTGTGTGTGTGTGTGTGTGTGTGTGTGTGTGTAAAAGAGTGTGCTGTGCACATAAGGCCAAATCTGATAAATTCATCTAAATCAAAAGCACAGCTTTAAACTACTGTTGAAATACTGGTTTAATAAAACAATAAAAATAAAAATAACTTTTTTATTTTGCTGTAAATAAGTAGACTTTTATTCAGTACTGACAGAATGATCCACACTTTAACTACTGTCATGAGGATGATGTGTGCGTGTGTGCGTGTGTGTGTGTGTGTGTGTGTGTGTGTGTGTGTGTGTCTGTGTGGGTGGGTGGGTGATGGGGACGGTGGCTGTGTGGTCAGGCATGCGTGGGTGTGTATTTGCGCACACCCACACATGTATTAGATATCAGTGGATGCTCACACTTAAAAGAAGGGCGGAAGCAGAACGGAGAATCTTCAGTTTTGTTCATTTAACAGGTGACTGAGCTTGAACTGAGACATCTCCTCCATCCTCTTACTGCCTCTCTCTCTCTCTCTCTCTCTTTAACCACCCAGGATTAACCCGGCTCATCGATCTTGCAGGTGTAGCAAATCAGTCAGCCTGAGTCAATAGCTATTGATTAGCTGTTGTGAGTTAATGTTTTTATTAATGAGGCCGACAGCCTGTGGATGCATGACAGGATTAGGATCGCTGCCACGGCACCGGAGCTGTTTGTACCTGCTGAGATAATGTGGATGAGAAAATGTAGCTTCAGTGAGGCTGTTAACAAAGGTTAACATCCTCTGGGGAATCAGGAGGAGTACAAACATCCTTTTAGTGCTGTAGGCTAATTGGAAAAGATAAGTGAGTGACAGATTTGAAATATAGAGCTCACTGAATACACACAAACACACATTCACACAGTGAAACAGAAGAGTTCTCATAACTGTCTCCTGGAGGGCTGACATTCAATTAAATATGGATCAAGTGCTCATTTGCTTCCACATTAAAAAAAAAAAAAAAAATACATCTGTGAGGAGTTTCAGTTAAAATGAGGAACTCTTCCCTGACACTGGATTTGAGATTGCAGATTAATGACCTGTTTAAAGCCACATTTCATAATCCAAATAAAAGAAAAGGGCTGCCAGGCTATAACTGAAATTTGTTACTCAAAGGGAATGAAAGGTATTTTAATACAGGAACAAAGACAGCAACTTAATGTTGTAAAAATTCCAAAACATTTATACCTTAAACTCTCCAATCAAGTAGATGAATGTACATGCAATTTATATGGTCAGACATATACAGACTGGGCTTTAAAGCTGCACCAGGTGACCATAATCATAATATACCTATTCATGTAATCAGCTTGCATCAGTTAAATAAGTTTTGATGGAAAAGTAATGATATCAAAAGTTTACATTTTACAAACAGTACAACACTTAAAGCTGCACCCATCAATATTTTTACATTAGCAATGGATCAAATGACTATGTGTAATGTCAAAGGGCTCTCTCCTAGACAATTATTTCCAGTTCCCTTCAGCTCTATGAAACATTTTAGCATCTTTCAGCTCATTGCTTTGGTTTTACAGCCACGACTACGCTGTTTTGGTTCACTCTCGCCACTCTCATCAGCCTCCAGCTGGCAGCTGTTTTAAGCCAAAGAGTTGTAATAAACCCAATGTACAGGACATGCATCCAGCTAGTGAGGACAGCGAATCATTTAGCTGCTAATAAGCCACATATTTCCTTCAGCAGCAAAGAGGAAAGTGAATTTTGGACACTTATCAGGTGGGCAAAAACAAGACTCCAGATGAATGCTAATGTTGCACTGTTTGCTGCATGTGTAAATAGACAGCTGCTGACACGCTCACCATTTCATCTTTATTAGGTGATAATATATCAGTGTTAGGTTATCCAAAAATCTATCAAGCTTTGAATATGTAAATATATGTAATTGTTACCTGTATTAATGATCTTAATTAAAAGTATACTTCCCACAAATCATGTTCCGGTGCAGCTATTTTGTGCTGTCTAAGTGAGCATTGGGGTAAAGCTTCTTCTGCACTGTTTTTTTAACATATTTGTAATGTTCATATTGTATGTATTGTGATATTTAGTGAGTGTTTGGCCGCTGGAATTAATGACAAACCCTGGATCTCTATAGCTTTTCTCTTCACCACAGGGTGAACATCTCAGGATATCGAGATCCAACATCTCAACATCTTGTTGCCTAGATGTCAGCCTCATGTCCTGTATGTACTCTTTTCCGGTAACAGGAAGTGACCTATCCAAACTTAAATCTCCCTAAACCGCAGTGAGACGGCGCTCAGTCCAGACATGGTTGGATTCATCTCTGCACTGGTATCAGATGTCATTACCTAGCCAGGGTGTGCGCCTGTTGTATCCTTTTTACTGACATCACATTACAGAATTTCCTGGTATAAAAATCCTCCAAATTCAATTCAGCCACCTCTGGCTGCCGGCAGCAGCTGCTTGCCTAACTTTGGGCCACAGCTCCCAGCTGTCACTCAGGAGCGATGAGTCTCTCTCGATCACATCATCTCACTCTGTCATTTTTCACTTTCACATTCATGGCTTTGCTTCGGTCTGCCTTTCTTTTCTCGCTCGCTGAAGATGCTGTAACGTTTTCTCCAGGCACCATCAGAAGGCATGAGTGTAGGAGGTGAGGCCACGGCCGTTCAAATTAGAATTAATTAACCATGTGGTGTGGGAGGAGCGCATGTGTGTGAAATGTGTGTGTTTGTGAGTTTTTGTCTTGAGTTTCTAATTGAGATATACACTTGTAGCCGTTTCTCCTTAGCGTGCATGTGTGTGTATTTGAGTGTGAGATATGGAGTCAGTGCAGCCACGAGGCAACCTGTTGATCGGGGTTATTCTCTCACCTCCCAGTGTGGGCGAGCAAAACTCAGTCTGAGAGCTGTCTGTCTGTCTGAATGCTTACGACTCACACCTGGACTGATAATTGGAGTTTAAACTCTTCTTAAAGCATCTAATTTGTGACAGAGGAAAGGCTCTGGGGGAAAAAAAAAGGTCCACAATTATAAAGAGAGGCAGTCAGAGGCCCCTTGCTGAGGGCATTCGCTACAGCTTTTGTATGCACTTCGTAAACATGCTAAATAATGCATGGATCTATTAATGTGTCTGTCTTAGCGGCATTGTCTCACACTCGGGCAGACAAACATGCACTTAGACCAGTCTCAGAGAACCATTACAAGGTAGATTTTGGAGCTCCGTCACATGTTCTCCTTACCTGACGGTTTTACTTGCTGAACTGTAGGTAATATCATCCTTCTCTGTACGTCGCTATGCTTCAATTTCAAACTCAGCATCTGTTAGCTTCTATGGGGGATATCAGTGTGTGTGTGTCCATATAGTAAAGATGGTTCGGTCACTGCTTGTGCATATTCACACTGTCACGGAAACTTAAATAAAAGTGATTAGAGAATGGATGGCAGTTCTTTTTCCAAACTTTCTAATTACATAAAAAACACAAAGAAAAACACACACAGCTTTCAGTTTTTGTTTATAAACCTATTGGCAGAGTATTGGGCACTTTTTTTTTAATTACTGACCTTCCGTTTGCTTTTGTTGCCTTCATTACCTGTTTCCCTGTTTCCGGTCATCACGCTAAGCTAACTGGCTGCTGGCTGCAGCTTCATATTTAACTGACTCTCATTTAACTCACAGCAAGAAAGCAAACAAGCATCTTTCCCAAAATGCTGAACTATTAAGTGAAAAGGAGGTTAATACAGAAATAAAAACCTCAAACTTTGGCAACGTTGCAACAAGTACTTGTCTGCAGAGCGGTCACGGTGGATGACGCTGTAGATGACAAAATGCACGTCTGCTGTTGTCAGTAACCCTCTCCATTTGAAGCCTTAAAGCGTCCTCACCTCAAGTGGCGAGCTGCTTCAGCACAACACCGCAGCCGCGATCCCATACTTCTGTATGATTGTGGCAGCACGTTCGCTCTTGAACAATTCAAGCACGCATGCCAACATGTGGAAGGTGCTGCTGGTGTGTGGATACAGAGGTGGCCTTGAGGCACTTGAGTACCAATGAATTCAGCCTCAAGTGTGATGTGAAAAAGACACCTGGACCCTCTGCTGCAATCAGACGAGGATGGAGCTCCAGGTAGCCCTTTACACCGAAACACATGCAGACACACACCTGAGGGAAAGGATGGATCAGAAAACGTGCTGCATGGCTGGGAATAACACAAACTGATTACACAGTGCGCGCATGCAGATTTCAGTGGTCCCTAATCTTTCCTTTCCTCTCATCTTTGAAGTAGCGCGCCTGTACACAAGCTCGCATTTCAATCCCTTTATGAGAAAAGCTCATTTAATTTAAAGAAAACTTAAACTGAGAGAAGAAAAAGTTATTAAAGCAGAGATTTTATTACTTTCTCTGCTGGATGTCTAGGATTGATTTCCACACATGAAGCTTTTCCATTTTCTTTGCCGGACTGCAGGCGACTTCTCTGTGTCATGCGAATGAATCTCCCAGGAGATCAAGCACCAGCATGGACAGGACAGGAAGACCTATTACACCGTGTGCTTGCCATCAATTGTTCTGACACGCGGGTTGATGAGACCGAACTCGCCTCGCTGCAGCAATGGGCCCCATTATGATGGAGATGGTCACACATATTATCATGTGAAAATTGCCCAAATCTTCTTGCTCTCAAGGTTTTGGCCGTGACTCCTTCCATCTCTTGTGACAGGTACGCAAACGCACAAAAAATAGAAGTGTTGCAGCTATTTCCTTCCTTCCCTCCCTCCTCCCTCATTTGTCAATTTGCTAAGAGAAAATAAACTCCAAACAGGATTGAGGACCTTTTTAAGCTTCTGCGAGGATGCGAGAATGAGATGCACAAGAGTGGAAAGAAAAGAGGAAAAATCGGATTTTAAGGGCAAATGAAGGCGTTGGGAGACAAGTGATGTGAATGAATTAAGGAATAGAAAGAGGAGAAGATGACTGGAGGGAAAAGGCTGGTCTGGACTTTGTAATACCTTTGTAATTAGAAGCAAGCCAGAAACTTAAGCTCTGTTAGACTCAGAGGCTCTCAGGACAATCAATACTATTGATTAGCATTAATGAAAACATTGTTTCGCCTGCTTTTGGTGATTCTCTCCAGAGCCTGAGATCCAGAGAGTTCATTGTATCCAGAACTGTTTTTAAATACCTTTTGTTTTTTTCATTCTTTTTTCTTCTTTCTTCATCTCTTCATCACCTCTTGTGATAATTTCAGCCTAAATCTGCATTTTGTCTTTGATGTTTTGTTTTCTCGCTTAGCCATCCCGTAGTGAACATGTAATCCTGTAAAAGCCACCAGGGAGCACCGTTTGAAACTGAGCAATTAGTCTCAATTTTGGTGCATGTTTCATGATCTACAAGATTTACAAATGCGTATGACCATTTGTGAGCAATTGTTGTTATATGACAACTAATATGTTGTTTATATATATATTTCTAACCTCAGTACAATTTGTTTTTGACCTCAGGTTGGTTGGTGTGTTCAAATAACTGGTTAAGCCTCAGTATAAAATGAATGAATTGATAAACCAAGTGTTATGCATCCATATGCATCCGTACGATCTAATCAGTGGTCGGATTTTGGTTGCCGTTTGCTGACCGTATCCATTTTATGACCTGAACAGCAGAGAGGAGAAGAGAACAGGAGGAGCAGACAGAGATGAGATGAGTGTGACCGACTGATGAGACACCAAGAGAGCTACTGGAGAGGTGAGGAAGAGGAGAGTATCAGACTGAAGGATAAGACACAGAGTAAACACAGTTCAAAAGAAATCCTTGTCACGCAGCAGAAGCAGGAACTCTGAGACCAGAGTTGGTCAGTTTTACGTACAATCTAGTATCTGTGTATTTCATCAACGCATGCATTTGTGAACACTATAAATTACTCACAGATCATGATACACATTTAGAATTTATAGATGATGAAACATGCATATGCTGCCAATATTGAGACTAATTTCTCTCCCTACTAGTCAGACTTTTCTCGCAGGTTCATATCAGATGTCGGCTTTTTGTGATCCACATGTAATATACAGATGACAAATTCAACATAAATGTCTTAGTAAGGCGTTTTGCTGCCAGAGCAGCTTCAGTAATCCTTGCCATGGGGTTTTTTTTTTTGGCACTTTTCATGTGGAACACTATGAATGCTTTCCAGGAGAGTCTGCTTGAAAATGTGTGCCCTTATGCTCATATTTAAACATATATTGTGCCTCCCTCCCTGACGGCCGGCCTTCACCCTGCTGTGTGTAGCTATTCAGAACAACTATAAATACATTTGCCCTACAGCATGGTTGAAGAAGTAATTATTTTCAAGTATACCCTTTTCCTGTTGCCTTCTTTCCTTTTGGAAAGCTGGTCAGATGAGTCGTCATTGTGACTGAAATTCCGAACATCTCCACTCCACTCATGGACTCTTTAAAAGTCACTTAAATAAATCGTTTCCTTGAGCCATCTTGGTCCAAAATAATTTTTTTTTCATATGGCACACACACACGTGTTTCCATTTATTCCCTTTTTTATTGGATTTATCACCTGTCTGTGTGTTAAAGCACACGTAGCTGAATTTAGCACTTGAACCTATAACCTGTTAGCTCAGATCTGCAGCAGGGTGTCAGCTTTAATGCTCAAAGGACAGCGGTAGGAAACAGAGAGAGTGGTTCTGAGAAAAGGAGGAAAATTACAGTCTAAGGCGGCTTTTAAAAATCCATTAACATCAATCACACACTCGCGCACAAGCGTGCGCACACACATATAGATAGATATGCATATATACACAACTTGTAACATAAATTGTAAAGTAAGATACACAGACTCCAGTGGACTAGCCAAGAAGAGCAGGAAAGATTTATTGAAAAGTTTAAAAGCATCACCCTCAAGGTTAATGTCCAATCACATGATGGCGAACAGGGATAAACTGAAGAAATATGATTTTGTTTCCACCCTGTTCAATGGCAGCAAATCTCTTCTCAGATGGGGGTACAATAATGTGTGACAGAGAAATCTACATAAAGATCTATTTTCCTTCTGTTTAATTTGTTCAGGAAAGAATTAGGCACAGCAACATGGGTTTTATTTTTGTTTTTGTACTGAGCAGCCAGGTTTTTGCCTTCGGCTACATTCTTGCAAACTGCTCCTGCATGGCGTGCTCTTCAGCATACCCTCTTCATGACTCGTTGTGTAACAGCAGCACCTCTTATTCAGAAAAGTGCTTCTATCTGGAGACACAACCCTGATGAAAAAAGCGTTGTCTGTTGTTTCTGTGGACCGTCCAAGTAAATATGAGCATCGGAGTCATCGTGCATGTGTGTGCTTTTTATAAATGAGTATCCACTGTTTCGCCTGTAACTCAACAATACATACAAGTGCATCCTTCTCTGCGGTTTAACCAGAGAAAACCATTCCAGATGAAGAATAGCTCTCAGTGAAGATAGCTGATCAATACTTCTTCGTCAGGCAGTTAGACAAGATGTCCAACCAAGGGGAGCTGGACTTATGGCTGCTGTTTCAAACACGCTATGTCCCAATTACTGAGAAAGAAGCAGCTTGCTACAGGAAGTTATTCCCTGCACATCCAAAGAGTCATCACTGTACGTTTTCTTCTTAGCTGCTGTGTTTAAGCCTAATTGCAGGTATGTTATTGTGCACATTTGTGTTTACTTGATATATATGCATACGTGTGTGTATCTAAGTGCATGTGTGTCGTCAGCAGGCTACATGAAATGTGTGTGAATATTTTGCGTTCCAATTAAGTTGATGAGGGTTCGTTAAATCGTGGCACATTTCCTAACTCTGTGCAATTAAAAAGCTTTTGATGAGGAGGCGGCGTGAGACACAAAGAAGTGAAAGGCTCGCAGAAGAAGAAGGAAAAAACGTCATCATTCAGGATGGTTTGTGATTACGACGATGACATGAGCTGAGACCTTATCGGTGAAGAGACACCTGCAGATGTGGGCAAAAATGTGTGTGTGTGTGTCAGCCAGTCAGCATCTGAATTCCACAAAGGTCTAATGACATCAACCTTTACGCCTGTGCACCCACCACCTGTATGTGTGCCTGTGTGTTCATGCACAGGCATACATGGATGGAGAGAGGCATGAGAGGCTGGTAATTGTTCCTCCACTCTGGCGTTGTCTGTAGGAAAGCCTCCTCGGTCTCAGTGCTGAATTATAAATGATGTGTGTGGTGTGTCACTGCTGATAGACGAGAGTGGATATAGGTTACTCCCACTGAGCAAACACAGGCATCACACAGGGAAAAGATAACCGTGACGACTTTATCGACTCGCTTTTGCTTAGACACCGGCTCCATTGCAATCGCTGCGAAACAGTGTTTTCTTTTTTTATTCAACAAAGGGATAAATGAAACGAATGTTTTCATCAAACGCTAGCAGTGAAATCTGACTCGCCAAGGCTGCAATCAGATCCCCATGACTCGATGAAAGTGAGTGTAGATGCGTCTATATAGCGCCCTCATAAAAATGTATTTTCTGCTAACAGTCCCTCAGTGCAGTGAGCTGTATAGATGCTAAATTTGCTCTTCAGTGATGGTACAAAATGATGAGCATGATCGCGCCAGAAATCTCAATTTACTGCTGACTATTGAGTGAGTGTCCATTATACGGGGGGGTAATGAATGAGTGAAGAAGGGAGCGATGTTGGACACAGACTGGGGCTAATTTGCATGACACATGCAAAAACCATCCTCACCAGCTTGATCCATGTAGAAGACATGGAAATAAAGAAGCAGTATTGTTCTTGTAGAGCTTATTAGTCCTCGTGTTCCAGCAGCGGTGGAAGAAGTATTCAGATCCTTTACTCAAGTAAAAGTACTATTAACATGAAAATATGACTTATACTATTACAGATCATCACACAGACGTAAAGGTAGCAAATATGGCAATTTCACTTAATTGATCATATTAGTCGTCTGTGGAGCACTGTGGGAGTTTTTCATTGTTATCCACTTCATGGCGTTCCTCCGATCCTCTGAGAAGAGATTAGGACGTTAATGCAGCTCCATAACTCACATCATAGCAGTTAAGTACAAAGCATTAGACAAAACAAATCATTAAATATTAAACACAAGCCATAATCTTCATTCAGATTGATGAGCACAAACTGTGTATCTGGATATATGAGGTGCATGATGATGCACTGTGTGTGGAAATCTGTGATATAAGAAGGAATTGGCCCCCAAAAAAGGTGATAAACAACAATAATTATCTCTCATCCAGGGGAACCACTGCCCAATAAAACCGCCTCTCAGAATTTCTATTGATGTCTGCAGTTGGAAATATCACAGTCTTCGCAAAACAGCCAAATATTAATCTGGAGAAGAACTGAATCCTTTCATTTGTTGCATGTGACTCTGTCTTTGCATTCGCCAAAGGAAACGCATGAGTGTTCATCCGTGGAGGTAATGAACACAGCCTGTTCTCAACATGCACGTTTGGATTCATTTCGTTGGAGTGTTTACTCTGATTGTGTTTTATCCAGGTGAAAACAACATTATTTAAACTCAGGTGGGTGCCAAATAACAGCATCACTCAGGATGCTCTAAATGAGAGTCAGTGGTATTTTTCCAACAGAAATGCACTGCACTTGGCTACAGGTGAAAATGAAATCTGAACCGTCGACAGCAAACAACGGCAATATTAGCATCGGGTGCAGCTCTGCTTGGAAAGCTTTACATAACAGAATGAACCGAATGATCCTCAAATGATCATGTTCTCTTATTATATTACTAGCATTATTATCATTCATGTGTGTGGTGCGAATATAATCAAAAACCAAATTGTTATAGAAACCCCACCAGGAAGGATTTTTGTGTTCTGGTTTATGACAACTTGGGTTTTAAACTCTTTTGTTATGATGGAACTGATGATCTGGGAATGCAGCTTTGCCACAATCAGTCAGGTCATCACAGAGGTTGTAAACAATCCAGCGGTTTAGGACGATTATCAAAACTATCTAAACACACCGACAGCAACTACAGTAAGTTTAAAGAAGAGGTGAGGCTGGAAACTGTGGTGGGTATGTACAACAAACAGTTTTAAAACATTTCTGTTTAACTTAATGTAGTTTTCTCTTCCCGAAATGTTCGGCTGACCTTGGCATTTCTTCACGACCTGCCTGGTCAGCTTCGTGTTGTCCAGGTCATGATAGCGGCCTACGTGCGCAAACAGATAAATGAAACTAAGCCAGAGTCTGTCTGTAAAAGCTACAGAGACAATTTGTTTTCACCCCTGCCACTCTCTGCCAAAACCTACAGCACAACAAGTCAACATTCAGACAAATCAACAAAATATCTGTCAGTGTTGTCCTCAAACTTTGTACAGCTGACCAGTATGAATGCAAAACAGTTTGGGCAGATCGCAGCCTGCGACTGCTCTGTTATGTCACTGTTGGTCTGCATCACAGTGTTTTCCTGCCAGATTTGCTCAATTTGAATGAGCGACAGACAGTCAATGAGCGAAGGATCCTGACGTGTTTTTTTTTTTTTTCTTTTTATTGCATGTCTTACGCCCATGTTAGCGAAGAAATTAGTGCCAGTCATCTGAAGTCATCATACAATATCACTTTTCCCTCTCCTCTCTTTGGAGTACTCTCATGACTTGTCATCCATTTTTAAACACTTGTTGAACGCTGAAGGCAGAGGGGGATTTAATGATTTTCACACACACACACACACACACACACACACACACACACACACACACTCCTCTCCCCTGTCTTTGCCTCCCACAGGATGTATAATTCATTAGGCGTTAGTGGGGTTTGGCAGCCACCGGCTCTGTGAGAGTTCAGAGCTGTAATGTGACACGAATTTGGCAATTACCAGAAGAAACGTGCCCAAGTGGACTCCACAGGAAGACGTGCACTGTCCAGAGAGAGAGAGCACGAGCGGGACAGGGAGGTTTGATGTGCAGTGGTGAGGTTGATTACAGGTGTCAGTAGTGCCCTTGACTCCAGCTGAGGGACTCAAAGTGACTGGAAACCAAACATTAGCATAACTAACTAACACCAATGCAGCCTATTAAATCCAAAAGATTTTGGTGGATGGTGGAAAGAGCCCGGATGATAACCAGGGATTGTGTATCATGTCTTCCTCACTCTATTTGAGGTCAGAAACATGTTTACTGCTGATAATGTAACACTTTATGGCTCTCTTTTTTGCCTCAGGGCCAGTTTCATACCACGACACCTGAAGCTGGTAGATTACTCAGTCAAGACAGACAAGGTCAAGCTTAAAGAGCATGTTGGCACACTGCGACCTCTGTGTAAAGAAGAATGCATGCTGCACAGTAATTAGTAAGAAGGCAAGGATGCATGGTCTTTGAAACAGTGCCCCAGGTGATGAGACACACTTTCTTTCAGCCCAAACAAAGATAATCCTGGTGACATCATCCGGGTCAGTGTTCTAGTGCTTTCAGTCATTTCGTATCATCATCCTCAACAGATGAAGTTTGCCTAGTTGTTATGGAAATGCACATGTTGTCCAACAATCTAGTGGAAGACGAGCGAGGACATCCAGGTATTTATCCTGTGGCTGCTGATGAGTGGGTTGGCCGCAGCTGTGGTGGTTGATTGGCATGAGGCTCAGGTGTAGGTGAGACATGATTGAGGAGGAACCGCCCAGTCCAGACACACACACACACACACACACACACACACACACACACAAATAGGGATAGACACAAGGAGAGGACACACAGGACACAATGGGACTGGGGGAAACACAGGGAAACACAAGGACAGGAGGAGGCAGAGGCATCCTAACATGTTGGCTTGAAGGTTTAGATGGAAAATTAATTCTTGACCCTGGAAACAGCAGCTGACAAAACAATCTCACCACAATGCCATCCACAAAAATGAACCTACAATTAGCCGTCAACTGGGGACACTCATTTTGATGAAGATCGGCTCATAAGGCTGAGTGCTCATGAACAGCCACTAAATGGATTTTGTGTTGTTTGGCTCTTTCCAATCTCAAATCATAACACTAACAGGACCATTGACTGCTTCAATAACAATTTAAACTAATAATCCCTGACATTTTTTAATCAATTAATGTGTATTGTGCGACTTTTTAGCAATGAGTAATGTAACACAGCAGTGAGTCAATCTGTAACCTTGATAAATGCCTCATGCAGTATTTGCTGTTTTAAACAGCTGTTGTCTGACAGGTCCTTGTCAAATAATATCAACTTTTATTTCTGCTTTGGAGAGAATGAGTACAAGAAGTGGGTAGTTAGACTGAGCGGTGACATCCATCCTGGCAGCGCTGAATGCCACCTACAGAAAGAGCATGAACAGCGTCATAATGCTGCAATCAGTGCAAGCGATAGAAATAAAAAGGAGAGTCAGTGATAAAGACTGTGGGGAACTACTGCATTTTACCTTTTTTTTTTTTTTTTTTTATAGATTTACTACCTTGCATTTAATTTCCAGTGGTGATCCACTCAGAGCAGATAGATCTCTATCAGACTGGCCCCCCACTCCATCTCAGCGACCAGATGTGGACCTCTATTGTGCATCTCCTTCTGCTTTCTGTTGCTCTTTTCAAGGCCCCCAGAGCTTAAAGAGGAAGGAAATGTTCAAAAAGTGACATTCTTGCGTTTTTGCCAACCTATTATGATGAGCGTACAATTTTCCGTGTAGAAAATGTCCCTCAATAACAACTCTGTTTTCTGGATCGGTGATTTTCAGCTAATATCCTCTTCATTTTCTTGGATGTTTCCTGGAAAAAACAGTTGAATTTGGTACTAATTAAAGGAAAAACAGAGTTTTTCGATACTGAGGATTTAGTCAGGTGAGCCGTCATTGAGGAATGCCCTCAGAGCTCCTACAGTCAGCTTCAAGTAACATTAATCATTCATTCAATGCTGGAAACTTTACTCTCCATATGTATCAAATTGTACAGAAATGTTTGATTCACGTGGAGCGGACCTGCTGTGCATTGACGGACTTACTCTCTTGCAATGACTTGGAATGAAATCACTGGATATGTACCACTTGAACACACACATTTCTCCTTTGCCGCTGAGATAGTGAAGGTCTGGCAATGAGATGCTAAGCGATCATAATCAGAGCTGACATGAAGAAATTAGTCACACAGCCATGACAACAGCCACACTGAAATCCAGACAGGCATTTGTGGGGGCACACATACTCCAGCACCACTCACTCTGTCTCTCACACACACACACACACACACACACGCTGACAGGTACATCCAGCTCCCAGCTTATTGCATATGGATGTACATAGCCTCGGGTCCTATTGAAATGGAGTATGCATGGTATGCTTGTGTGCTTCTATGAATCATAATGAATATTTCATATTTGGCATGCTTTGTCTGGATAAGCAGATGGGACCTCTTTTGCCTGTCTCCTGTACACCTGGACCCTGCTTGTGTATTAGCATTTAAGAATGTCTCGTCCCTCCCTCACTTTGCTCTCTCTTCGTGTCTCCCTCCCTCTCGTTCTTTGTCTTTTCTCTCTGTCTCTGTCTCTGTGCCCACTTTCCAGCAAACATCTGATTAGCTCAGTCTGACAACATGAGATCAGCTACTCGACCGCTTGCCAAATTCCACCACATTTTGTTTATTGTCAATATCAAATGCGCTCTGTACTCTAAAGATGAACTTCACGCAGAACTTTGTCTCTTTGTAAATACCAGTTGAAGCCATTATTATACCCAGCCAGCAACAAATGTGTTGTGCTTGGATTCTCGTCGTTTTGGCACACGAGTCCTCGTTTGTGGCCCGCACATTTGTCAGACAAAAATGTTACAAAGCATTAGAAAACAGTTAAGCAAGGTGGGTCCACAGGGCTGTTTTTCACCGTAGGATGTATTGTGTTATTCCTGGCCATAAAGCATAGCTGAAAATAATAATAATAATAATAATAATAATAATAAAGATTCGTGTAAAAGCTCCGAGGCAGGAAATTTGTTTGCTACTGGAGGTCTGTGAAGCACACAATCAGCAGCACCAGCTAAACAAAAGCTAGCTTGCTAAATCAGAAGGCAAAATATTAACAGGCAGCTTTTTGTGCTGTTTGCTGTTTGCCACTTGTTGCACTGAGAAGAAAGGCAGTGACCTCGGGGAATCGACCCACGGCTCTGCTTCAGCTGTGCGAGAGCCTGACAACGGCAGGCCAAAATTTGTGTCAGAAATTCATCAGAATGTCTGACGGCCGGTCGGGAACAGTTGCCTGGGCCATGATTGGTTGTCCCTCCTCTCTGTACACTGCAGCGCAAAAGATGCCAGACGATGCTGAAACTGCGTCTGACTCTAGAAGGAGTCATGTCAGGAGTGGGCTCATATGAATAACCCCGATTTAAACTGCAGCTGAGCCAAAGGGCTTTAGGCTTCAGTCCAAGCTTATACGTAACCTTTAACCTTTAACCAAGGTCATAAATAAGACATTGCAAAGCCCCTGTTAATGTTTTCATGCACAGTGGAGACACAGTGGCTCTTACTTCAAAATGAGTCACCATTGTCCATTCTACAGACATCCCATTGGTCCACAGGATGCCGAAATGAAAGAAGAAGAAACACAAACCTGAATCCATAGAGGATCCCACAGAGAAGAAGCCAAATGAGAGAGGCTGTGCTAAAGCTTGACAGACGATCTCAGAGGAGCCAAGCCGCCCATCTCCCAGATGGCTCCATCTACAACAGTTAGGGGGGTGTACGTTGCAAAATTCCTTGACGAACTAATGAAGCTCCTGTTGCTGTGAGAAAACCTCTAACTGTGAAAGACAGTAAAATTTGGTTAAATGCTGGTAAAATGAGAAGGAAAACGCTGTCTTCGGCCTCACTCTTATGGCCTAAATGTTGAAAGATCAGTGCAGATTAAGAGTCTACAGCCATGCTAGAGGCTCTGTGAGGACATACAAAGCAGGCTTTCACTCTAATGCTAACATCAGCATGCTAACACACTTACAATGACGTTCACCATCTTAGTTTAGCAAAGCACAGCTAAGACTGATTAGAATGGCACTTGTTTGCTCTGGGCTCATTTGCTTGAAGTCAGGGTATAACCAAAGTGATTAAGAATCCATGAATATCTGTACAAAACTCTGCAGCAATCTGTCCAGTAGCTGTTGAGATATTTCAGCCTGGACTAATGTGGTGAACCGACCAGCCACCAGACTGGCATCAACATCCCTAAAGCCAAGTCGTTACCGTGGCTAAAGATAATCAACAGACAAATTTATAATGAAGCTATTTACTAATTCCATGTCTAGTGAAGGACTTTGTAGGTTGGTAACAGATACATTTTGCAATTAAAATTGTTGAATAAATGAATTATTTTCATATCATCCTACTTCTACTTGTAATTCATTACAATATTACATTCTTGATTCGACTTCCTGGTATAAAAAGCTCTGCTGATGCTGAGGGTCACTGAATTCCTCAATGTATTGCATTCAAAAGCAACCGTTTTCACAGCACGCTCTGTACTTTGACCCAGTCAGCTGACTCATATTACAGTAATGGACTACGAACAGCATGGGTGAAATGACTCAACTACATGTTATTAGATATGACTTTAAATTTCATTTTGTACTAATCCTAATGGTTTTTGTGAACAGCTGGATGTTTCAGTGATCAGGATCATTTCAGTGTGAATTGGATCATTTATTCTTTTCTTTATCCAGCTTTAATGAGCTGGATAAATAAATACCTTAAAGTCACAATCAAGCCATCCTTGGTTGACGCATGGAATCAGTTGTGTGGCCACAGACTGATCACTTAACATAGTGGGCAGATGTCAGTGTAAATCAGACATGCTCACAATACTGTATTAAACTCAGTTCACTCATGGAGCACCTTTGGGAGGCCTCTGAAACACCTTAATAATGAGAAATTGCCTCAAATGTTTTGTGTTATTTGGGGCAAAATGCCACTCTAGACAGATTACTTGTTATTGGAGAGGAAGCCTTGAGCTGCAGTGTTCAGCAGTCCTGATTGAGCACTAAATTGAGCACTTAAGACCAAACTCAATCTGTGTCTGTCAAAGAGGCTGTTAATTAGAAAGAGGGGATGATAACATATCTCTGTCTGCCACAGCACCCGTCCATCCATCCTTTCCTGTTGTTTTGTTCTTTTTTCCTCACCTTTACTGTTCGTCATGGGGAGCGACCACGACAACAAATCAGCGATCGAAGAACTGCTGTGACTTTTGTAAGTTTATCACTTCCTAGGAGGTGGTACTAAATCCAAGCCCAGGTGTTTTCAACATGGCAAACACTGCAGTTAATAATGCAGGACACATGTTTCGATAAGCATTGCAAGAACGTTTGTTTCTATATACAGGCAATATTCTGAGCCAGAACACCCAACGTGTGTTCTGCTGTAATTTCCTGCATATGTCTGTGTAAACTTTACAGTGTTGCACAGTCTTGGGAGTGCGCTGATTTTTTAATTACATCTGCCAGTAACTTTCCATTAGGTTGGTATTTTCAATGTCCAAATGCTATTTTCTCCACTTGGAAGTCCGTAGTGCAATCAAATGCTGCATCATTATATTCCACAAGGACAAAAAAAACCTCAGAAATTATGACTCTACAGCCGATACAATAAAATTCAAGTTTTATACTTGATGGTTGACTGCAATTACATACTTTATTCTATAATGAGCCAAACGTCCAAAAAGTTGGCGTAGTGCTTTACAAATCCAGTAAGAGCCAAAAGTACTTCACTTATGGTAACAAACAAATTCTTCAACTTATATCCGTACTTTGATAGATTTTCGAGACCTCATGTTTAAAATAATCTCTGTTAATTATACATTCACTACTGGCACTGAAAGACGTTATTTTCTACTAATCCTACATCCAAATTTAAAATTCTGGTATCGTGACGAGATCATTGATAAATAATTGCTTTCCATTAAACATGAGTGTCAACATTTTCAGTTGTCAACATTTACCCTGGAGCATTTCCACACTGGTGATGTTACTGTTGTGCCGCTGATCATTAGTGTTTTCACCGCTGAGGCAAGCCCCCTGAGAGGGAGCTACAGAAAGATTTAACACTGCGCGTTTGTGTATGTAAATAACACACATCCCCTTCTATCATAGGATGTTTAAAAATGTACCACAGTTCCCCCGACAGTGTCACATCGCTTCTCCTCATTGCTGACAGCAAGGGCAGCAGTAAAGCGTCTTACCTCTCAATGCCTGCCCTGCTCAGCTTGATGGATGCATCCACCATCACCACATGTCAAAATATGGCAGGCCTTGAGACAAATCACAGCAGCATATGCTTGCGTCTCTGCTGCTGCAGGGGGATTGGTATGATAGAGCGGTGCTGTATGGTGGAAGGTGATAGTTAGAGTTGCATTGTGGGGGGCTTGCACTTAAAATGTGGGTCCTTTCTCCAGTTCTTTTCCAACATCAAAAGCATCTCCAGCTCTGAAAAAGGCCTCTTAAGTTGAGGACTCATCATGATAATGAAGTTTATTCTTAGCTGAAAGTTCTTCCCTGTCACCCTGTCTTTATTTATGTATGCCTGCGGACCTTTATGGTGACGTGCGCTTATGAAGTCTCTCTGGTCTTCATTAGAGTTTATATTCACAACTTTTGTTACAAAGAGAGAGAGAGAGAGAGAAAAGGGAATACAGGAAAAGGACAGGGGAGAGAAGAAGACAGCGACAGAGACATGAGAAGATGTTTGAGAGGAGAGAAATGAGAATAGATTTGCACTTCAAATGCACATTCTCATCAACCACCACATAGAGCATGAGAGTAAAGGTTGAACTGACAGTGCTTAACTGTATCAAACTGAAGGCACATTTAATGCAGAAATACTGGAGGTAACTATGAGTACATGTAATGAAGTGTAATGTCTAAATATGCATAAACCCAGTGGTGTATAATTATAGCTGCAACTGGAGCTATAATCACAGAGAGATGGCCACAGTGTCAACTTTGAAAGACGCATATGAACATAAGGAACTGTAGAAATGTACCTCCAATACTGCTCTCACTGTTATGAAGAAAATACATTTTACAAGCTATAAACCTTCTTGTTTTCTATTACTACATTGGTAACGCAGACGTTTTCTGCAGATATAAGATGCAATAGGAGTGAGACTGTATTGGGAAACCATTTGGATGATGATGATGTCCGTGATGTCCTTTAAAGATCATCAGGAGGGTAAGGATCAGAGAAATAACACAGTATTGGTAACCTCGTGCATGTTAAATGCACGTTGCATCAATATTTGATGGGCCGAGAGGCTTCGCAGATATTGTGGCGTCAGCTGACAGATGTTGGCTTCAGAAGAATATGCACTGTCTGGTTAGCAATGTCCAGTTACACTAGGTTTAGGGAACAAAACAACCGTCCATTGTCTTAAATGCGAGTTGGGAGTGAGAAGAGGTCGGCTGTGCTTGTTTCTTACTGTTCGAGACTAAGAGAGTGTTAAAGAAAAAGTGACAATTTAGGTTGGGGTTTCTTTGAGAGTATGTTCCATTTTCCTTGTGCTGCCCTGATTTTCTAACCATATGAAGTTGTACACACTGAGATATTATCACCATATGAAGTTAAAATGGCTTACTTGCACATTGATCAAACATGAAACGAGAGTAGCCTTAAAATGCAATGTGTGTGTTGAATCTGAGTCTAATTTTCACTTTCCTTTTAGCTCCGTTTTGGTCTCCACTAAGTATCTGGCTCTTCAGTGGCTAAATGCTCCGCTGTTTTCACCAAGCAGTCACTTACTGTGTCCCCACAGGCAGTGTACAGCTCTATTAGCAGCTTTAAATATCTAAACTGTATGTTTTTCTTTAAATTGTGGTAGAATTTAACAAAATCCATTTTTATTCAGTTTTATCCAATTACATAAACCAAACAAATACATCTATAACTAGGGATACAGCACCTAATCCCTAACAATCCTACCATCATTTGATCTGAATAAGTAACTGGTGGCGTGCCACTGAATCGATCAGTGATCTGTTATGCCAATAGCTCTGTGTTTGCTGTTCTCAGTTGATATTGACTAAATCATTATCGCAGCAGAAGCAACGACGCCATCCCAGCCTCTTATCCTGCTATCAGATGACTTTTAAATGTTGTGCACACATCATTCGGCTCAATGTGCCGTGAATTAGACTTCAAACTTACCCACATGTTCCCTGTGGATCATTAACACTGCTGCTCCATGCCAGCACTTCAGCACGCGTGATGGATCAATTTCCATTTTCTCTACAGGAAGAAAATGAAAGCAGCTGGGGCCACTTTCTCATTCTAATAAGATACCCTTGATAAAGCCTTTATAAGTTTAGAAATAGTGTCAATGACCTATTTCCTATTGATTATTTAGCCTTTATAAAGCATGACTTATTACAAAGTGGTACTGAAATAGGTGATAACTCACTGTTGTTGAATATCAAGTTCTGGTTTTAATTTAAGTCTTAGTGCCAGTCAATCCGCTACTTTGGTTCAGAATGAAAATATTCCAGCTATCATCAACTATGGGATGGATTGTCATGATTTCTTTTGTCGATTTGCTGATGAAACTGACATTTTTGCTCTTCCATCGGATGGACTGGGACAGACATTTCACACATTTTCCACAGACATTCATGGTCCTCAGAGGATGAACCTCTGAAGTTCCCTCTGGTGCCAATATGAGGTTAACATTTGTGATATGCAATAGCTGACTATGCTGCTGGACACGTGAAATTCATCTGTATCAGCTGTACATTTTTTCTGAATTAAGAGCCTTGAATGGAAATCTTTTTGGATAATTTAACTTGCCTGCAATCATTCAGAATGATGCTCTAAATCTTCTACTTGGATGAATGGATTTACTCACACACTGATGACTAATGTCTGCGTTCTCATCACGTAAGAAGTGAGGTGACTGAAATGGGCCAGGCTCCTGAATACCCTGTGTATTTCTCTAAAGTCTATCAGAGTTCCTGAATGAACCCCCCCCAAACATGAAACAAACTACGATGCTCTTCACCACTGGGTCTTCTTCTGTCGTCAGAGATAAAGAAATGCTAATGTTCAAACAGAAAATTCTATGAATGAGTGGGAGAAAAAGCAGAAGGCAGAAAAGAACAAAAGGAGGATGGAGAGGCAAAAAAACAGAGGTGTTATGGGAAGAGAGGGCCGTGGGCGATGTATTCGTTGTAAGTGTTTGATCTATGTCCATGTTCATGACCCGTGTGTGTGTGTGTGTGTGTGTGTGCTCTGACCTTTTCACACTGTAGCAACATGGCAAATCTCCCCCTGGCTGCTTCTGTTTGTGACACACTTGTAAGAAACAGCAAGAGAGAAAACAAGAAACGCTGACTGAATAAATAATAAGATATATCATATTGACAAGCAGCACACCTTATTTATGCTTGACTGACTTGTACGAGGTTGATGTAACAAACAAGAGGAGTTAAGGAATGACAAATTGGCAGGATAACTATGAGAAACACTGGCATGGTGAAATTAAACAACTCTCTGGAGAGACTGAGAGCTTTTCTTCAAGCAAAATAAATGGCAAAAAAACAATAAATCAATAGGTAAATATTCATACAGCAGATGAAAAGATGTTTTTCAGGAACATGCTGCTGAAGTAATTAAATGGGGCCAGGTGACTTTTTTCCGTCATGTTTTCCTCTTCATATGTATGAAGTACAAAATGTAATCTTCAGAAAGACACACATTCTGCATCACTGTGTGAACTCCTGGAAAAGTTAGCACTGACCAAGTCAGCTAGCAAGACTTATTAGCATCGTGGTCCTTGATGAAGTGAACATGTCAATGAAAATGAAGAGATAGTGTTATGGAGATCGGCATTGTCAGAATCAGAATCAGAATCAGAATCAGAAAAAGCTTTATTGCCAAGAATGCTTTTACACATACGAGGAATTTTTTCTGGTGAAATTGGTGCATGACACATCTACTAAGTCACTGATGTACTGTAACTCCAGACTGCAGCGATGGCATCCAGCCACTTCAATGAACTTTGCTCGCTGAGCAGAGAAGCCAAAAAAAAGTTTTCTAGCTTTGGGGTTTACAAGGTAAGCCTATGCTGGTTGCCAACAACACAGTATCTGACAACCTGGTGAACCCATATGGTTGACTGGCACCCAAAACGACGGCGAGAGAAGAGGCAATTAAAACACACCTGTACCAGCATGATTGAACCCTACGTCAGCAACTGCACAATTAATGGCAATATCCAGATAAATGTTAGCAATCAGCCCAGTCTTTAAGCGTGCTCTCCACAGTCTGTGTGTTGCTGCATCTGTGTGTTGCCTGGCAACCATTCTGTAAAATGTTGCTGAAGCACTACATCGCTTGGAGGATGCACTAACTGTCTTATAGCAACAAAAAGAACAGCGAAGGGGGTTTTAGGCCTGGCAGCGCCCCTAAGCTGTTCTAAAATCCCTGTAAACCACAGCCTCGAATGGCTCTGATTTATTATTTTCTGTAAAAGGCTAGAATACAACATTCATTCTATGGCTTTGCATGTTTTCGTTGTGCAGTAATTCCTTCATTTGGCATATTTCCACACAGCGCAAATTTGAGTGCAACACCATCCAGTGTAGGAGCTGTTTCCCTGTCAATTAACTTTCTGTTGGTTTAGTTATTGAGATATACTAAATTCAACATGTTTGTAACAGTAAAATCTTGGATAACAACTTTGTGTTGCTCAGTTTTGGCATTTTTTGTTAGAAAATCATAAAGCAACATAAAAATCTGCCATTTCCTACTATTTGAACGGTCAAGATCCCAGAGCATGATGGAGGCGGGGGAGACGCATCTCACAAGCCTGAATGCGGCATCTACTGTAGATATCAACACTGGGATGATGTCACACACTTTAACATGTGTTTTCTAGACTCTGGGAAAGTCTGACAATTCTCAAACCTCTGTGGATTAAAAAGACGTAATACAATGAGCAATAATCGACCTTGTTTGCAGTGTCAGGTGTCCTGTCAACAGTTTACAGTTATCTCTTTTATCGTGGTGGTCTATGGGGCCTTTTGGGCTACAGGGGCCACTTGGACAAGTTAGCTAGCTAGCTTTTTTACCTTTAGCTTGCTGGCTCAGAAGCTTTAGCTACTGTTAAAAGAGCTTATACAGTGATGCAGTATGTGTTACAGTACATAGACAGTTAACATTAAGTGAACTGGCTGGTGTAAACACATAGTTTCATTTCAAAATAAAAGTTCCTGGCGAGGATACATCAGAGCGGCAAAAACCCCAAAGACACATGTCTTCACTGTGCTGTCTTTTATTAGAATTCACTGTTGAGCATCATATTCCATCTGCATCACTTCCTGTGGTTATTTTTTCTTTTTGTCATGCATACAACGCACGCATGAAAGGGCCGAAATTTCTGGACAGGAGCAGGCTATATCTGCTATATCTGTGCAGGAGATGCGGTGATCCACAATCTGTTTCATTTTGCTGGGAGGACGCATGGGATGGATGGACGGGTAATTTGCGCCAGTGAGCACAGCGCCCAGAACAGAGCAGAGGTCAATGAGCTCTTATATGGCTACATCTTCCATCTGTCGCTTTGTATGGTTATCAGTCCACTGGCTGCTGTAATGGAATGGTCAGGTGTGTGTATGTGCACACGCGGGCGAGTGTGTGTCTAATAAGCTTGTCTGATGCATGATGACTAGGGAGAGTAGTGGTCAGCCCAGACAAAACATGAGGTTACAAGGCCACACTGAGTCTATAATCCTATTGGTTTATGTCCCCCCCAATGTTATTCACATTCAATCACATTCACATTCTGCCTGACGACGCTGCTATAGTGGGGTTGCCATGACTCACTGACAGGAGGGGAGGAAGATAAAGATTGTTATGATCCAATTCGTCCGAGGAAGAAATTAATCAGAGGACACCAGGTAACGCAATGGTCAGAAGTAACCACGTGACCCACAGATGCTACGTCAATACAGCGTCACCCAAACTCATCCGTCCCATCTTCTTTAAAGGGGTTCACCAAAGAACTGCCATGCAGAGCTTCTGTCTCTTGGGACAAATTGAAGCAAAGTATCACTCAACTTGTCATCAAAGTGGGCATCATCTCTTGAGTTCAGTCAGTCGCCTTTGTCTCATTGTCGCTGGTGCAGAAGAATGCGTGCATACATACTATGTGTGGGCGCATTCTGGATGTTTGATGAAGTGGTGGTGTGGAAGTGTTAATGTTAAGAGTACAATAATGGATAAGAAAACAAACAAACTACCTAAGTGGATGGGGTGGTGAATGTACAGTAGGTGATGTTGTTTCTTGGCTTGCGGCAAATCTGTCCAGCAGCAGCAACGGAGAATAAACACCAGTCACTGCAAGACATAAGGGGGATTTTAACACCTTATATTTAGCAGCTGAATCTGCCTGTACGAGTCTGTCCTCAGCTCTGTTCACGGTGCGACAACAGGCATGAAAGAGGCAATGGTGACACTGCACACATGAAGACATGGAGAGGAATTGAAGGACAGTATGGCACAGAGTTCCAGATGATGTAAGAGAGACTTTAAGACTGCCGGCGCCAACTGTTTTTCTCAAATCCAATGCAACCATTAACAAAGAAGTTGTTTTTCATGTTTTTCACTCGGTGTATCTTGTTATTTTTCTTGGTGGAAAGCCTCATTATCTCATGCGCAGGGTTGTTTCCATGATGAGGCGCAGCGCAGACATCTCTTGGGTGTGAGCTGGAGTCAATATGCTTGAAAAGTCTTTGAAGAGAGTGAAATAGAAGACAAAATCAATGTCTGTATCTCTCTGTGTTTCTGTGCCGCTGCCACACATCTCCTCCCTCCTGACACCTCCTCAACTCTGAGGAATGACTCTCCTCATGACCACAGTTGAAATGGATATGACGGCACCTCGGGGGAATCACGTTCTTCAGGAGTCTCGACGACGTCACGGCCTGCATCACCTCGGCGTCAAGACTACGTCAGCAGCTGGCTCTGCTCTGTACGAGAGGGGTCGGTCAAATCCTCCCACGCCTCGGTATCTCAGCTAACATCGAGGTCCTGTGTCATACGTCCTGACCTGCTCAGAAGCTCAAACGTACCTGGAGTAAGTGCTCGAAGTTGGCTATGGGTCAAAAAACATACAATGTCTCAGAACTGACGACGGTTTGACTCTAAACCACTTTTTATATGAGGGAAAAACATATTTCCAAAGTGTTTAATATGAAATAAAGTAATTGTGAAGGAAATAATTACATGAATAAATACTGAAAAATGCATAAATAATTGGAGAAATGATTAAAACCCAATTGTCACTTTTATCTAAATTCATATTATAGAATGCTTTATTTCAAAATGTCTTTTTTTTAAAGTTCAATTAGTGCTAAGATTTAGCCTGCTAAAAGAAGCACAGTGCCAATGTAATTTATCAACCAGAAGCTGCTGTAGATAAACTCAGTAATTAACATCTCCTTTAATTTAGAGGATTTAAGTGATATTTTCATAACAATGTATGAATTGGCGAGATGAAAACAGCTCCTAGTGAGGAAAATACACAGAATTATCCTAAGAATCTGCCGCTCCCCTCAGCTTTATGTTGAGTTGCTCATGGTGTTGTTTTCGGCTGCAGAGGCTCTTGTCAGGGAAAAAGCTCTAAAAACCCACAGAACAATAAAGACTCTGCACCAAACAGCAGACAAACAAAGTTAGCCACAGGCTGGTTAACGTACTGAAGCATTTCCTGAAGAGCCAGATATTTCCCTCGGGAGTTTGTGGAGACCAAAACGGAGACAAAAGAGAGTGAATTTGTGGACTTAAATTTTTCAGGTGGACACCAAACACATGAAAATGTTGCTCCGTAGCTGCTGGATGTAGAAATAAGCAACAAGTTTGCCATAAAAGGTTTTAAAAGGTGATCATACTGTATGGCTATATATGTTCCCCACTTGTTTGCTGCCCCAAGTGGCCAAAAAACAAAATAAAAAGCCCCCAAACAAAATCAGTTATTGCTGGTTGAACAAGGCTAGTCATGCTACCTATGTAGCTTGCTAACAAGCTAGTTTTGACGTGAATGGCATTATTAATTATTAATGGTATTAATTATTATTGTCAATGTTCCTAATAATGATTTGAGTTTTAATAATTCCTTGAATTATTTCAGATTTCACACTTGATTATTTCATAATGTGTGGGTTTATTATTATTATTATTATTATTATTTATTTATTTATTTATTTATTTATTTCACATTGAACACTTCAGGGCTCCACAGATTTTGGGTCTCTCAATGTGAGCCTCTCGTCAACGCTCAGTGGAACGAGTAAGTGGAGTAAAATTATGAACATGTAACCCAGCTCTGCGGTGACTAAAGGTGACTGATGCTCTCGGCTGATTCTGGCAGAACGGCGAGTGTGCGCCGCCGCCAAGGCGAAACAATCTGGATCTCTGTGCTCTGTGGCACCTTCACAGTCTGCTACAGCTAATTGGCCCCTCTGAGAGCCATGTACAGCCACTCATACACATACAGTAGATGACATCCATGTGAGCGCACACCAGCAGAGGACCTCCCAGCCATCTGTTGGGGGCTCACACATACAGGTGCTCCTCTGCTCCTGCTGTCCCAGCTCAGCGCTAAGGAGATGTTTGAGGTCCCACCAGCCTGCTGCTGTGTTTGATCAGTGACGCTGCGTCGTGTCTTGTCATTGTAATTTTGCAAAGCTGCACTTCACACCTCATCTGTGTCCACACAGCTACTGCTCTCACATCCTCCAACCTCCAACTGCTCATTCTCTGTCTACCTGGCTGCTGGAAAGACGCACTTCAAGCAAGAGATCTCAATCAGACAGATGCTCCGCAGCACATTTCGCAAAGCCAACAGTCCTTTTGATTCAGATCATTTGTTAATATACTGTACCACATATCTACTGTAGCGTAATCAGCCCACAGTGTTGCTCTCAGGGTGAATCTGAAACGTAGCACTGCTGACATCAAGTTGTAGAGGGAAGGAACTACAACCGTGTCTGACACACATCACTGTCCCTCTGTGGGAAACTCGTCCTGGGACTTATTGTCAATATTAACCCAACTCCAACTCACTGAGCTGCTGAGTAAATGCAGGAAATTGTTTGAACGTTCAGAAGAGACTTGACATGCATTTTGCATTTTTATATGCTACAGTGGGAAAATTAATTATCAATGGCTGCATTCCGTTTAGCAGTAAAAAAGCTGCATTGGGCTGGCTTGCTCGTATGGTAGAATGTGACAGAACGGATCAGTTTTAACGTCATTTGTTACACCTGTGCTTTTCTTGTCAAACTGTTGTGAAATACCCAGAAGAATAATGTCAGTCCTCAATGATTCGGGGTGATTTATTTACTGACAGTACTGACAGTCACCAATCATCCAGTGCAAAAAGGCAACAGCAGCCCCAGTAAACCACAATCCACTGCAGCTACACCTCATCTCTTTGCTTGCCTTCATGCAAAATATGTCTTTTATGCAACATTTTACATCCAGACATGGCAGATAATGGCATGTCTCTCCCTTGACGCTGACTTTTATTAACTACCACACGCACACAACACACAAAAGCTTTCTGGGAAATGTAGGAAATCAGTATCTGAGGTAGCAAACGAGTACACCAAATATTAAGTGTTGACAAATTACAGGCTGACATGAGGTAGGCTGAGCCATTTGGACTTGACATATTAAGAAAAGCACTGGTGTTACCAATAACATGAACAATGACGCCCTTCTGTTCAAATGTGCCAGCAAGTTCAGCCAACTTTAACTATTCACACAGCAGTAGCAACAAAGCACAGGTAGTATTAGTTTATAATACCAGCAATAGTAGCAGTAGTGTGTGCATAAACTCTATCTCCATATAATTATTATCATACATGGATCTGAGTATTTCTGTAGTGTCGGAGCAAAGAAAGAGTCACAGGTTTTGAAGTCAAAGAAATACAACTTTATTTAAGTGTAAACAAAAAAAAGCAAACAAAAAAACTGCATAGGAAATGTTTAAAGTCCACAGAGTACAGAGAGAGCAGCAGGTGGCCAATATATTATAGTCTCCTCTGCCTTATTTAGACTGAAGACCTGACATCTGCACTTAAACTCAGCACCATGTGTGAGTGTGTGTTAAGAGGGAGGGGAGGTGTGCTGGCAGACACACACAAACACACACACATACATACACACGAGGTTTGACTGATAAACACACACACACACAGCGGCCTGGCAGAGGAAGTGCCAGCAGCACCCATCTAAACTCAGCTGGCCACCCTGGCTCGCCCTGCCTCTTGGACTGTTCGGAGGATACATTCAGTGGATTTCTGCTCAGACAACATGGATGCAGCGCACAAACACAATACACACTCCACACACAACTGGCTGCTGGGAGAACGGGATGCAGTGGAAAACAAGAGTTTGGACAAGATGAGCTGGCAAATACCTTCCTCATCTGATGTTGAAGCTGGTTTCTAAACGAACGGTGCTGCGTGTTCCACGACCACATGATTCTACAATACTCTGAGCATTGCTTGTGTGGAACATTTGGCACCACGTGTTAAGAGGGACATGGAGGATTCTTCTGTGGTCTCTTATGTAATGGCACCAGCAGCTGGTTGGAGCGAGTGAGCATCAACAAGATCCCATTTAACCCCTTTCTTCACAAAATACATTCTAAAAGGGCCAATGAGCATCAAGTGGTAAGAGGTATTTGTACTTTTTGTGAAAGAAAACAAAACTTGGCCAAAAATACTAAACAAAAGAGATTAATCAGGGGAAACTAATCAAAAGCCTTATTGTTTCAGATTTAGAAATAATTTGTTTTTATAATATGCAAATGGACACACGAAAGAATCAGACTAGTACTGAGAGGTCATAACGGGGGAGGGAAAAAGTCACTACATCATCACTATGGGACACGTTTCAATGAGACACCTGCAGGACAGGGCTGCCGAGAACTACCTGAGTTTATTTTTTTCCTTTCTAAATTTTCCATCCTTTTTTCTTTCTTTAGAGTATACAATCATTAAAAGGAGGTCTACGACCTTGCACACGCCACCCGGTGCAGCTTTGCTTTTTCTCTCTTAAAGCCGTGAGAGGCCAGAAATAAAATGGTGGAAAAAAAAAAAAAACAACCCCCCACCCCACCCCAACCCCCGCCAAAAGAATGAAAGAAAAAAGCCGAGCAGGAGTGCGGTCAACCAATCACTTGCTCAGCAGCCGTTGCCACGCTTCCTGGAGTCTTTTAAAAGACGAGGAAGGGAGCTGATTGCGAGTTTGTGCTGGAGGAACCGAGCTGCTCCTCACCTGAGTGAGAGGGTTCCCGTTCAAACACTAAATGGACTCATCATTGTTGGGAAGGTTCATCTCCAGTCAGCAGGAAGCTTTTACAGCCTGCTGACATTACAGGGCTTGCGTGTGAAAGGACAATATGTTAACATGTCTTCCCATATCATGCATATTTTTGCGAGTAACCGAAAATGAAGCACCCGCCTCCTGCATTTCTGTGAAAAACCCTGCCTCTGTTGTCGTTTCAGGAATCAAGGTACGGCAGGCTGAACAGATTGTGCTCTGCGGAGCCTCTTGAGAACAGGAAATACAATCGCAAAGGTCAAAGGTTAATTCCATCCAACGCAATCCTAACACACATACACATCTTTGGGTATATATTTTGGTAAAAACCATCCCAATATTCAGCCCCCATCTGAGTTTTGCAACACCTATCTGAGAGACGCCATTATAATACAAGGACTTTTTAAAGCATGCAACAAAACGAAAAACAAATAAAGGTTTAAAACACACGTTTCCTCTTTAAGAGTGAAGACCTAAGGATCTTAAAGATAGAATTCTGCCATCTTAAAAACGGATGCAACATGAATGAACATTTCACAGAGTAATACTGAAAAGCAAAAAACAACAACAAAAAAAACAATCTTACTGGTGAAGCTAGGTATTGAGTTCAAAGCAGCAGGGTGTGTGGAATCAAACTGGTTGCCATCTATGTGCTAACAGCTCCACTTCAATAATAAACCGGCCTGTTGTCACGCGTTAGGCGTAACCCTCTGAGTGTTTGTTTAAACACAGTCAGAACGGTTGAGTTTAGACTTGTCTCAAAGTCCTCCACAACCAACATCAAGCATCTTTAAATCCACACTGAAATATTGGTAAATTGTGCTGAAATTAGAGGTAATTCTTGTGCGTTAAAAGGCGAATTTGTGAAGTTCTTCTTAACTCTTTAAAAGAGGCCACATCCTCTTTCCCTCACTCCTTGCGCACAGTAACAAAGTACAAGTGGAATCTGCATGTTCATCATCATCATCATCATCATCAATCATCATGAGGTAAAGATAAATGGGGCCCAGCCCTCTTAAGTGCATCCAATCAGAGAGTAAGGATTTCTTCTCAGGTGCTCTGACTTAACATTTGCATCTATGATATAATGGTCCAGTGACATTTGTTGTCTACAACAGTGTGGTCCAAATGCCAACCCTGTTTGGCACAGAACTCTCACAGATCATTTTGGCACAATGCTTTCATCTGAAATATTTGGTTTCTTGATGATAAAAGGCATAGACTACCAGGCAATTTGACAGTAGAGGGTTGGAAGATGGAGCGATGACTATAATACAAATTTCATTTCAACTCAGAACAGTACCATGATCTTTGGTCCTAGAGCTGCGGGACATGTACTGTACTGTAACACAAGACAATTCATCGAATGAGGTATATTCGTAATGCATAAATATCTGATGAGGTATGCTTAAATAAAAGAGTAAAAATGAGGTATTCAGAATGAGTAACAAGTTGAGGTATTCGAATGTTTAAATGCACAGTAGCAATGAGTGACATATTTGAGGTATTCAGGAGTTGAGGTATTCGAGAAAGGAGGTAATATGATCGTTGAGGTACAGGATGTCTGAGATATGACAGATGTGCAGACAGCCCCCCCCGAGAGGTGAGAGGCAGTCAGAGAATCTTTTCATAGGTCCCAAGATTCTTTGCTAGGCTAAGGAAGTGGCTAACAAAACCTTAATTGTCTAGTGCTTCCAGCGGGACACGGATTGAACGAAGGGAAAAGGGGATTTAAAATCCCACAATGTTTTTACCACAAACAGTTTGTGTCAATTCGTTTCAATGGTAGATAAACTGGGATACAAAGGCTAATCTGAGATGCTACTTTGAACCTTTGGGCCATCTAATAACGATAAAACTGGGGCATCATTTGATGGTCTGAGGCAATAAATGCGAGGGGGAGAAAGGGGGTCTCTTTGGTGCGGGTATCTTCTGTTGTCTACGCGAACATCTCTGCAGACAGACGGACAGGATCTTCTTTCAAAACCTGTCTCACACAACAAGGGTCTTGGTGTTAGCAGGATGTGAAGTACTCAAGCACAACAAGCTGTGCCCCAAGCACACCTCATTCTTCTAAGTCGAACATGGACAGTGCTATGAACTCAACTCCATGAGTTTTATCAATTTTAGTCTTCCCAGCAAAATTATTTAAGATAATGTTTTAAAGGGGATTTTTTGTTTCTTTAATTGCCAAATCTACAGTTGGCCATTGTGCAGAAATTCTAACTTTGGTTGACTCCAGCAGCTGGTCTATAGACCTCCATCATTAGAGGATTCGGTCTACTAGCGCTCATTCTGGAAAGGTCTCCTCAACTCCTAGGATCAATAAATAGGGCAGGGCTTGGTACTCACGCCCTCTCGTTGGACTGGACTAAATCTCAGGCCCGAGGAGCTGAGGGAGTGGCTTTCAACCACACTCTAAATCAAAAGGATTGTAAAGGTAGGCCTTTCAATTGATGTCATTAATGTCCTCTGGACGGCCAAATTAGGAGTCTACTTGTGAGGCTTTTGTTAGACAGCATGCCTCTCCAAAAAGGTGTCATTCAATTATATGATTAAATCTCTACATTAAAATCACTAATAGATCCTGATCTTGGAAAATCCATCTCCAAAATCCTTTGGTGGGTCCTCCCTTTTGAAGGAGACGCTGCTCTCCTTGCATACTAGTCTTTGCATCTAGTTGTTCATGCAACTGACTGGATAGTAAAGACACAGGTTGTCTTATTTCATCAGAAACATGACTTCATCCAGCCTTACGTGGCATGATTAGGGGTGGGGGTGTATGGATAATCAAAGAGGGCTTATTTTGGGGATCATATCAGGGATCATTTAGGAGCTCCTTTCCTCAACTCTAAATTTTTACTTGTCAATAAATTCATCACATCAGCATTAGCTACTAAAGTTAGAGGGAGAACCAGAAAAGTACAGATCATTTTAATTAGTTCTACTGTGACCTGGGCTAATTTGGATTCTATCGTGTTTGGCATCGCTCGGTGCGCTCTTCTTAGGCTGTCATGACGCTACAAACTTCACAGAGCCACGAAGAGATACGCGTCGATGCATGAGCAAAAACTAAGTAGCCTAACATCATGGAAAGGACACTACTGTACTCTAGTTTCCTCTCAAAGCGAAACCCTCTAATGAGAATAAATCATGCAGCCTCTACAGCGGTCTGAGTATTGTCTCAGCAACAACATTCAGGAGGTTCACTTTAACTCAAAATGCACAGCAAGAATTCCATTAATCCTGTGCAAATATCAACTGAACAGTCTATTCTTTTTCGTCTCTCTTAAATAACAAAGTATAGAGGTAGACTTTTCTTCTTTGTAAAACTTCACGGACTAAAACCTCTGCTCAGTGACTATGAGTACATTCATAAAGAGCTAAATGAGGTAGGTATGGAGCAGAGGGTACAAGATTTCAAGAAAAGTGAGAAATTCCCTGAGATGGATAATTAAGGAGAGCTTCCAGAGAGAATTCAGAGCTGAGACTGAGGGAGGGAAATATGGCTCTTTTTCTACTGATTATCAATTTGTAGAGGTCCCCTTTGTCATACATACCACAGATATCTGATTGGAGAATATCAATGCAAATGAAAGAAAAAATAATATACAATTTTAATTTCCCTTCATTTCAACATGCTCTCAATCCTCTCTGAGCTCTCCTCCCGTTGTGTCTGTTGATTCATTCTCTCTCCTCCGTTTCCTTCATCAAAAAACTGCAAAAGGGCAAACGGAGGGAGAGAATGCAAAAATAAACTTTTTTTTCTTCTTCTTCTTTCTTTCTTTTTTTTTTTTTTTTTTTTTTTTTAGAACTTGAGAATGCGATTATTTCCAAAGTCAACAACCACAATGACTCCGTCAGGCATCACAGCCACACCGGAGGGGCGATCCATCTGTCCGAAGCCGCTCCCCTGTGTGCCAAATTTGCATAAGAAGTTTCCGTTGGGCTCGAACACTTGGACTCGGTGGTTGCGGGAGTCCGCCACGATGATGCGGTTCTCCTGGTCCACGGCGACGCCCTGGGGCCGTAGAAACTGCCCGTTCCCGGTGCCCTCAGAGCCCAGAAAGCGAGCTGACTGGCAGTCTGGCCGGATGACGAGGAGCCGGTGGTTGTTGAAGTCGGTCACCACCAGGTGGTCTTCGTGGTTAAAGGCCACTCCTCTGGGAGAATCAAAGTGTTTCCAAAGGGCCCCTTCAAAGCCGTACTTGTTGAGGAAAGAACCATCAGGGGCGAAGAGCTGTACGCGGTGGTTCCTGGTGTCTGAGACCAGGATCTTACCCTCAGAGTTGACAGCCACATCCCACGGATAGTTAAACTGCCCATTCTTGGTACCCTTTTCCCCAAACTTCAGCAGGAACTGGCCCTCAAAAGTAAACACCTGTCAGACAAAGCAAATGTGTTAGGGCCCAACGTGTTTATATCTGCAGTAGACAGACGAATCACAAGGAGTTACGTGTTTACATATGTGTGTATGAGTTTACACGTTTTCAAAGGCCAACATGCTCTCTGAACTTACACAATTGTACATTTACATTTTTTCTCCCGCAGCTTTCCTTTGGCTTTTGGACTTTCAGATTCACGTCAGTACTATAGACTAAGTTGGTGGGTGTTCGTACCTGCACACGGTGATTGTCCTTATCAGCCACAATGATTCGTCTCTGACTGTCACACGCAACCCCTGCTGGACGATCAAACTGACCAGGCCGGGAACCCAGAGAGCCAAACTTATGGTGGAAGGCACCACAAGGCTTGAATATCTGAACAGAGAAGGAACAAATACGTTGCTTATTGATTCAAGTTGAAAGTTACAAAGTTGGAGCCTTCACTATGTACCAGCTCTCTGCTACTACTGCTCTACTATAGACTCTCCCAATGTTTTTACACACAGCTAAAGCCAAGCAAAGCAATACACATACCAGCCTGTAGGAACTACTTGAGCATATGAGTGTGTGGTGAGCTGTTAGGGCCCTCCTGACACTGTAAACTTCAAATTTATGCCATTTGTTCACGTAAATAGAGCACTATTTTTAGTTTTTCAAACCACTGACTATACTTTGTTACCACAGTGTGACTGAAGAGAAATAGAGACTGAAGGTCGTGCTCTACCTGTATGCGGTTGTTGCTGCGATCGGCCACCACCACGTATCCTTCCTTGTCCACGCTGATGCCCCAAGGACGACACAGCTGGCCATCTCCCTCCCCCTCGCACCCGAAGGATGACACCTGGGAACCCAGGGAGCCGTAGCTTCTCCCAGACTTCACAATTACCTTGAAGGGGCTGCCCTGGATGTGCTGGTTACACACCAACACTGACACAAGGTGCTCCCCCTCACATTTAGGTAGGTAGCTGACAGTGTACGAGCCATTCTGGTGGTCCATTACCTCCCCTGCAGACAGGTTACCATCTGTGACCGACATGACTATTGCTGACACCGTGTCCCCGCCGGAAAGACGTGGCTCGCCGTCATGGTCATATCCAATCACAGTGAAAGAGGCGGGCTTGCCACGAAGCGCACTTTTTAGACCCTCACCATGGGCTTTGGTGACTGGGGCAAAGGCTCCGCTGCTTATGAGGCCCATGGACTGGATGGCTATGTACAAAGCCTGTGAAAACAATGATGGAATATATTCAACTGCTACGTGATTTTAAAAGGTTTCCTTGTAAACTTTCAATCTCCTACAGCTACTATTATTACATGAAGTATTCAGAATGTTAAAACCCATCCAAACATTAGGTGATGACAACTTGTTTATGATCCACGGGGTCTCAGTGCCTACCTGGTCTGGAGGAGTGAACATGAAGCGATCATCCTCTTGCGGCTGCAGCAGGCCCCTCAGAGCCTTGAGTTCATGGATCTGAGAGAGCATTCGCTCCCTGGCCAGCAGCACGTCGAGGTGACGGCCCTCATCCAGCACCTGGCTGACAGCAGCGATGGTGCTGTCCAGCTTGGTCAGACTTTGGTGCAGTTTCTCCACCTGCAGGTACAGAGACTTGGCCTTCACCTGACGAATCTTCTCCACCTGAAAGGAGAGAGACGCAATGTTTACCATCACAAAATGGGATTTTATTGTTCAAACAGCAGTGAAAGCACATGACAGAGGCATCCATAATTATCGTTATTATTATAATTATTATTGTTTTTTATATTTGAATTGATGATGTTTAATGTACAAGTAATGTTGGCACCCAAAACACAGACACAGCTAAACACATTTTTCTATCTTATAAGGTTTTCCTGTTCCTGACGTGACCCAACTACATGAACAATGTACAATATAGAGTAATCCAATTAAATAATACAACAAAAGGGTTTCAAAAATTACTCTGTGGTTGGTTCAATACCTTGTAAGTACTACTGGACCACTTTCTGTGGATGTGGTTACCACTTCTTCCACTTTTCCTCTATTTAATTTCAAAGTAAATTGAATGTGGAATTAAACAGTCAAGTCTCCAAGCACCTCCATTCCACAGACTGTTATCAGCAAGTGTGCCCACAGGATGGCAGCAATGTGCTGACCACGCCAAGTCTGTCAAGACATTCAGGAAGAAGAAAAATACTTTGCTACTAGCTGCCTGCACACCAGTTTTGATTGGGCATCACAGCATCAATATCAATCAGTCCGGTAGAACGTAGATATCACAAAACTGATTTGAAGCTGACTTAAGTGAGCAAAGAGGGGAAATATTGCATCATTGATTACAGTGGCAAAATCAAACTGTAGGCAACTGACAAAATGTAAATGAATTGTGATGAAATCACATTTAAATCACATTTATTTCTGAGTAATAATGATTAGTGGGGAGTTTGTTTTACAACTGAAAACACAACAATGGGATGCTCTTGCTCCAGATTGCTGATGAGGTTTTCTTTCAGCACAAATTCTGCCCTATGAAACATTTCTAAACCAACTGTAAAGCACCCATCGAAAGTATCTTTCTTCTTGCCCAAACAATACAATACAAGACAATAACATAACTATGTGCAACACTGTATGCAAAGCAGACTATTCAAAGAGATAGGGGGGTTGGGGATGAACAAAACTGAAAAAAAGTGTTACTGTGGTGAGCTCATCAACAAGAATAAGGTTGATCGTCACTTAATGATGGCACATTTCTGTTATGGTGAGCCAGATCAATTTAGAGTACAGTGAGTGAGAATAAAGCAGTAAAGAGTGGGGCAGAACCTGAGAAGCAGAGACTGAGCTCTTACTTACGGTCACCTAACAAAAAGAGTACAACACAATAGCCTGACTGGCTCCATGGTCAGAAAGACTTTTGATGAAAGAAACAAAAACTCCACAAGAGAGGGGCCTTTTGTTAATTCTTGGCATAAGTGGAACAGCAATTTGCATCTGTGAGACTAGAGTTACACTTTACAGTCACTGAGGACAAAGGCACCAGTTAGGCTTTCTGATGGACAGACAACTAGTTTCAGTTCATACGCTGAACACACTCAATGGCTGAGTCGGTGTGTATTTCACACAGTTACAGAAGGAAAACTCCAGAGACAGAGAGAAGGAGACCTTGATGTTCTTTGAAGTAATAACAACTCCCGTGCGACACATTCACACAATAACATATAGAAGATACACCCAAACTCACAGTCATAGCTCTCAACTGGCATGTTTTACCCATGAGTCACATTTAGGTTAGGGTCATCTCACAGCCATAAATCTCTCTACATCAGTGACACGGTGCTGAGTCACTTTGAAATGCCTTCCTAGGTTCAGCTAAATTTTTCCTGACACCACTGTCAGCACAGGTGGCCATCAACAGTGTCTCGTAAGATTCAGGTTTGTTTTAACTTACGAGCTTTCCACGCCTGAGCTGAAGGAAGTAGAGGAGCAGAGCAGCGTGCAAAAGGTGGCAGGTAAAGAGCTGAGCTAAAACCCAATAATATTCCATTTAAAATAAAACTGCAGCAAGTACTTACATTTAAGAAAATGGAACTAGCTAAAAGTTGCCATAAATGACTTATACGACCACTAAGTTGCTGACAAAATCAGTCAAAATGTTCTTCCTAATTGCCCTGTTTGATATGGATGCATACACAAGTAGTAGTGAACCCACAGCAGGACAGCCTCCTACCCCCTCTATAAGCAACAAATGACCATCCTATACAACCCATCAGCACCCTCCTACTTCACATATAGCTTTCTCCAGTCTCCAGTGATATTCCCGAAATTTTCAAATCCATTTCTCAATCAGCTATAGTTATGGCATGTTTAACAGTCAAGAAAGGAAACAAAGAGACTTGGTGTGTGAGGGGAGGTGCTATGGTTGCCTGTAACAACATTATCAGGTATAGGACAAAGAGTGAGTCCTGTAGTGGTGTAAAAAGGATTAAAAGGGGGAACACGAGTAAGTGAAAACCTTCTTTGTGACATTTTGACCTGCACACACACACACAGACACACAAGAGATGTGAGATCTGAGGGAGTAAGACACAGCTCAGTTTTTACGATGTCATCGAGCCTGCTCTCAGGAGAAGAGGAGAAATAAGAGTTTGGAGCCTAAATTATTGCTTACACTCTGTCAGGCTGGAAGCTACAAATTTTCACATGTACATAAATGCACCCTAACCCTAACTGCACACATACACATTTCACTATCTGGTTTCAGTTGTAATCGATAGGATGCAGATTTAGTGTGTTTTTACATGTAAGTGTGTTACAGACTTGACTGGTACATTGTCATGCATGACGCACAGTCTCCTTTTTATGTGGTTATGCATTTGTTACTCATGGATTGGGGATTAGAAAGCATGGTTGAGTCAAGGGTGAGGGGCCTCAGGGATGAAGGGGTCTTGCTTTCACCGAAAACTCCAGTCGCTCTGGGTAACCTTAAACCTGGGAAGCCTTTACAGAGGGTTCCTCAAGCGCAGGCCACAGGCCAAACTGCCAGCCTAACCAGCACCTTGGTTTTGTTTAACAAGTTTGAATTAATAAATCCTGGAAATACCACTTTATGTCAGGGGTAGGGAAGTTTAAAAAAGCTTGTTTCTTTGTAGCTAGGTGAGTAGACACATGCACAGTCTTTTATTCATTTCACCTCAAGTGATTTCACATTTGAAAGCAGAGAGCTGAGAAGCTGCTGGAGCTTCAGGTTCAGCTCTGAGGGGTATTTGTTAATGTCCACCATGAAGACCAGATCACACAGACACTTGCTATTACTGAGTTTCCACGTCAGCTTTTCCTTCATCTCTATGAATTATTCCAGACAAACTGACACTTTGGAACATTTTTATTTGTCTGCTTGTAGCAGCTCTGCAGCAGCATCAAGGCTCTCCTTCACAAACTCTGCTTCTGAATGAGGTTTCAGCTTCTTAGCTGTTAGCTCGCTCACCACAAAACCTGCCTGCAGAACACTGTCTCTGTCAGAATGTGGTCATGTGAAAGCTGCATGTTAACTTTGTCCAAGTCCTTGCAGCTCATCACTGCGAGCATGTCCCCACAAACTAATTTAGTCACACTTGCTTGCCTTTTACTTCAATCAATCAATCAATCAATCAATCAATCAATCAATAAATAAATAAATAAATAAATAAAATTAACTAAATTAATGTTTGTCCATTCCTCTGGGAAAGTGCAACACTCTGCATCTTTGTCCACATGGTTTGTTAACAAGCACCATGATGCATAGACATGATATCTTTAGCACTGGAAAAAGTCACAGTTTTTTTCTGGATCAAACAGTCTGGTGGGCTGTATACAGCCTGGAGGCTGTAGGCTTCTCCCTCCTGACAACAGCTTCACTCCGTGTACCATGAGAAAATCTACACCTTGCTAAAACTAAAGCAGTCGCAGAGCCCTGCACTAACTTCTACCTTTACGATGGCTCTAAGGTTGAGCTTTGGTTAAAACTGTTTGAGAGATGTGTTGATTGAACAGTAATGACAGAATAATGTGACAGCTAACCATCTCTCATATCACAGTACATTCAACCTACTGACAACAGTTTCTTGTGCAGGCTACTCAAAAAAGTGCTCCTGTACCTGTTCTGTTCTTCAAACAATAGCAATGACAGTCATAATAAGCATGCCACAGCTACAGTGTTATGCATGATGGTCCTGGTGCCAACAGGATATTTAATTAGTGAAAAGAACTCTGCCCAGTATGCGAAGTGACAGGACGCTTATGAGAGCTACAGCTCACCTTCCACAGTAGTTCACACTCCCTCTCCTCGAGTGCTTTCTTGTGCCTGAGGACAAGGGCCTTCACTTCAGTCTGCACCACTTTGGCTTTGATCTCCACCTGCTCTGCCATGGCCTGGACCTTCTCCATGCTTAGCTGAGGAAGCAAAACACAAAGATGTGATCTTACTGATGTGGCATAACAGCCCATCATTTTATCTGACAGTCAGCTGAGGCGAGAGAGAGAGAGAGAGAGAGAATTTTAAGAATGACCACTTTCTGCACACTCTGTAGTGTGATTAAGGACAAGGACAGGAATGTCTAAATGCTCAAATGCACCACTGGTCTGTTTTATTTGTCAGATGGGACACAGATGCCCCCCAGAAACAGGATGCAGAGGATCAGGAAGCATTAAAAGAAAGGACATCGTATGTGACATCTTCCTGGCAATTGAATGGACAAACACCTGCTCGGTTTTTGTGATCTATTCCTTTCTCACGTCTGGTGGTGGCTCCTTTTGAGGGGAAAGGGAAATGAGGGTCAGGAATAGGAAGTCACTTCACACTGCACGGGATGATGCAACTTCCTGCTGGGCTGAACCCCTGCTGACTCTTGATACTCTAAAAACTATAAGCACGACATTGGCTACAGTTTTCCCCGTCACAGAGCAGGATCGAACCTACCAAAAAGTGCCCACCAAAAAAAGTGAGTATTGAAAAGTCAATTTATAAGTCGGCATTGCAATCTTAAGCTTGGTTACCTACTCTTTGATCAGATATTTTATTATTAAAGCTTCTTTTTTAAATTTATTACTTCAATTTAAATTTTATTCCAACTTTAGAATATCTTATTAAGGCAAATTTCTTTATTTAACAGAGTTTTGATTTATGAAAACATGTTACATTCCCTCAACAAAGATACTGAAAAAACATGTTTTGGTAGCAAAACTCAGGCATCAATCAAACATTTTTAAACACTACCAAGCCCGATAAAACCATTAAAGATGATTCTTTTGGCGTGGTATTTACAGTTAAGAGTGCACGTACTGAACAAGATTCTTTTTACCCTGTGCCCCTCACTCCACTGAATAGATTTAGATAATCAGGGCTTAAATACAGCCACTAAAAAGCAACTGTATGGCACAAACTTTCTAACTTAATAGAGGGTTTTAGCTTTTACAACCTACAATTTGGGCTTAACGCACATTTTCCTCTTTGTTCCCCAGCCCCCCATTTTATCTGGCTTTTCCTCTGGTGCTTTCTGGGAGGTCACAGGGTGAACCGGACCTCACAGGGACGCAGGGGAGGTGGGATAAAGCTTCCTTTGTGATATTGGCCAAAGGGACCAAGGGTCACCTAAATCTCTACAGGTCGTCATCTGCAACCCCTGTCTTAAGACACACAGCGCCCTCCCCCACAAGAACAAAGCATAGCAGCAGGGTCCTTTTCTCTTTCGCCTGGCCATTTGAAGTGGACGGCTACAGGGTCAACTAAATCAGGACCCCAAAGATGGAACAGCAGGGAGTGAGTCCTGGAAGAATCAAGGGAGGAAGACAGTGAGGAAGGAGGCGGGGTGCCATGTACAGCCACCACCTTTCTCCAACTGTCTCTGTGTATTCCTATAAAATGCTAAGTTCCCTTCTCTAATTTTCATTCTATTTATTTTCTCCATTCTTTCTCCTCCAAGGTGACTGTCTATGCATGTCCATCTCTTTTTCCATCTTTCCCTCAACATTCCCAGAAGAGCACAGCTTGGAACACAAAGAGGGTCAAACTGACCAATCAAACTGCAGAGTCAAAGAGCTCTGGCCAACCAGGAGGTCACAAGTCCAGGGTCAGAGGTCAGGGAAGATAATGGGTGTGGAGTGGGCGGAAATTTCCGACCTCAGGGGACAGGAGCGTGTGTGGTGTGGTGTGGTGTGTGCGTGTTTACATATACTCTGGCATCAGCATATACTCCCATGGTGACCTCGGAGAAAATGGACAAACACAAACCAAACACCGCAACGTATTGCCAGATGGCAGGCGGTGTTTCTCATGACTCAGCTGCACAGATCCTGGTGCTTCTCATAAAATGAATTATTCAAATTGCGGATTTGTCTCTCACTAGTCAAGAACCAGTGAGTGCTGTGGTACGTGGCTTTGGCTTTAAACTCTGCTGGCCTGGAGTCGAGCATTTAACTGAGCACATCCATGTTGCCATATCTTGGAATATGTAGAACATTGAGAGTGATCCATTCAGGTAAAAGTGTGAACTGGTCACTCAAAGGTCAGGCACAGTGTGTGTGACCTATCCCAGTTACAAAGGGATGATTGCATTTATCTTTTTTGTTCACTTATATTCCGTAAAATGTTAAAAATAATAGTCAAAAATGGCACTTTTAGGCAAACTAGAGGCATGGCTGTAGTGATGGTAACATCGGTTGGTCCTCCATTTTGGTCTGATCTGAAACATCAACATGTTTCCCAGGCAGTGTATCCTAATGACATTGATGATGCCCTGACTCAGAACTTTTGTGACCCCTTCACTTCATATGGTCAAAATTTGGATCAGTGACAGCAAATGCTACTCGTGGTGCTTTTTGGACAAAGTCAAAAAAAGCCTCAACAAGACTGTTTAGACAGCTATCAGACTGTTAGTGAAACCTTTCATCCTTTCTTCACTTGTGTAACACTGTAGATGGAATATAAAGGTCTCAGAAGCTGCTGCCCAATCTCTAAATGAAGAGAGGCAGTGTGTGTGTGTGTGTTTGTGTGGGGGTGAGAGTAGGAGGTGGAGGGAGGGAGTGAGAGAGTGACTGAATAGGGGAAGGGCAAAGTGTTCCACTTTTTGAAAAGAGGAGGGGAGTTTTCCTTTCTCTGAAATCCTTTAAATACCTCATCTACCCTCCCCCATCCTCCTCACCACTCCCCCTCCCCTTTGACCTTCAGCCCTGCCCCCGCCAGACCTCACCCCATGCAACCCACCCCCTTTCAGGGCCAGCTGGACACCTCTAACCTCTGGTTTCCCAGCAGCGCAGGACTGGTCACTCTCATATATATTCAAGCTGATCATCTCTAATAGCTGGTTTCTCTGTGCCAAGGGATGATGGACAGACACAGCTGCTCTCTTTAGACTCTCCTCCATCTCTCTAGGAGATGGATGAGTGTGGATTTGTGTGGTTTGATCTTGATAAGGATCGTTTTTGTTGTCAGACCTTGGAGAATAGGGCAGGAGAGCTCTTGACTCTGTTAAGACTTACATCAGTTTGACCTATTTGAGTCCTGTGGAGTGATACAGGACCAATTATAAGAGCATCTTATTTATTATTATTTTATTATTATTATTTATTATTATTATTATTTTATGCATATGTATCTTGGTTCCAGATATAAGGGGTAGAAAAAGCAAACAGATTAATAAATGACTAAAGGATATTTGTTCACTTTATTCTCTGTGATTTGTGTCTGCCTGGGTTCTTGTCTCACCTGCACGGCCTGTCGTCCCTGTTGTGCATCTGCCAGCAGCTGTATGGTGATGGCCCTGCAGTCCTGTACGGCGTCTTGTAGATAAACAAAGGTGTGGCCCATGTGACGGCCCACACTACACTCCCTGCAGATCGGCACCGAGCAGGTTTCACAGAAGAACAGGAATACCTGGTAAAATGAAAACATAGATGGACAAATTAACCAACATAATGCCTGCCTCTATTAGCTTATCCACTAACCACATATAATTGTTGAGCCTTAATTTCACAGCATGAATGAGTCACTGTTTAGCAATAAAGAAACGCAATCTTTAAAATTCCATGCAGTACCAAAAATATACCAAACTGAGCCTAAATCAACAGTAATTAAGGACCTGTACATTTTGTAATACTGGCAGACTCAACGGTGCACTGTTATTGTTGTTTGTCTGTGGCAAAGTAAAAATTGTCAACGTTTTTTAAAACAGACACAAAGACATATTTGTCATCATCACATCTCTCTCTATGCCTTGATAAGAAGACAACCCAGCTCTATAAGAGCTAATGGGTTTTACTGTTGTGAGTCACCGAAGGCTGACAATGAATGAGATGGAGAGGACGAACACATTAATCACAAAGTGTCACTCTTTCCCCGTCTCACTCACTCGCACACACACAAAGGTAATACATGAGAAAAGACCATGAATGATAACCAAGTTATCCATATGCATGTGTTACCAGGGAGGCTCAAATAGGCTCGACACCCCAGAGAGCTTCTCTCTTCCAAAACACAGAGCCAGAAGAAGCAGGACCAGAGGGACCAAAGGCCACCAAAACTAGATCAATACTAATTCTGGACAATCTATGAACATCTGAGGAGAAGGGCCATAAAGGGATGTTGATCCAATTTCACATTTTCAAACAATTTATTACTGTAATTAAGTTGGAAACAGTCTTGTGCATTTCTGCTGAAAGGTTTTACTTTTAGCCGAAGATGTACAACTGTATGTGCGCCACATTACATGTATCTATCGTTTTAGCAGAAAAGCTCAGTACATAAGGGATGAAGTAAAACCAGCACTGATCATTGGTTGACAAAAAAGTGCCCCTGTCCATCAGGATGAGAAGGAATAATGATATTTATCCTTTACTGCTAAAAACTAAGCTTTGCTTTAAACCCCTTGTCTGAATGCTGATTGGCTGTGATAGAAGGCTAATTAAATATGCACTAGCCGTCATATCCCAAAGAGACACCAGATCAATGGCTTCCAATAGCAAGAGACCTGAGTGGATGGGGAGGGGACTGCAATCAATCCATCAATAATGGCTGTTCCCTCGGGGAGCAGTATAATCTAATGAGACACACACACACACACACACACACACACACACACACACACACACACACACACACACCTCCCCCGTTATCTGACTTCCTCCTCCTTTTTGCCTTCTCCTTAAGCTCCTCTTGGATCCTTTTCTTCTTGTCCCTTTCTTTCTGCTGAGCCCTGTCCTCTACTAGAGTCTCTGCACAGCTCTGTCACTCAATCTCCCCCTCACCCATCAACATCTCCAAAATTCCAAGGGGACTGAGCACACAAAGGCAAGGAATGCAGCCAGGCTGGAGTGGAGGTGGAGAAAACGATGACGGACGGGGAGCTGAGGCAGTTGTTGATGAGGGGCCAACAGATTGATGGTGCAAGGACAGGGTGGATTGGGGTGAGCGAATGAGCCGTCGTATCTCCAGCACCCAGATCACCAAATGAAACCGTTCCAATATTTACAATTACATGGCGAGTGTTTTTATGAACTACGCATCTTTACGGCATTTTCATGTTAGAAAACCGGTTCCCAACATAAAAATGCTGACTTGCTTACTTGCAAGTTGTGACGTTCATAGGCCTAGCACCTATTGTTCAGTAGAGGAGCCTGATAAAGTCTTAAAAACAAAATATCTATCCCACACCACCACCTGCAAAGGCCACCACCACCATGTTCTACCGGTATTACAAAGGTGTCTTGTTCCAATTAACACGTCATCGACTGGTAGCTCTACAGATGGGTCAATAACTGATAGCTGCAGCCCCAGAAAGACCCTCAAATTTGTATTCAGAAATATGAGATCACTGTCTACTAAACCTGCACTGATAAATGACTGGATTTTTCAGCACTGATGGACAGAAATACTTATGTTATATGTGGCTGAAAACATGTTTTCTTACCATTAAATGAAACTTCCCCACCCGACCAAACCAATAATCATGTAGCTTGGGACATTAAACAAGGTGAACTGTTTCAGATGTGTGTAGGTGTGTATGTGCAGTAAGATTTACGTACATGCACATCGGTATATGTGAGCGGTTTTATTGCTGTATAATCAAGACTTTCACTGTTGTGTGAACTTGATATCGCATCAAATTACGCTTTCACAATAACCAAAACATAAAAATATAAAAGCAATATTTGCTCATTGCACTAAAGGTGAATCATTTGCAACAAACTCATCATCATCATCTAGAGTTCGTGCACTTCAATTTCCGATGGCCAACATAAAACCATAAGGGGGAAAAAACATTATATGCAGCCACAAGCCTCCATCTACTGTTTAGTTGGATACATGTCGTTACCGTGGAAACGACGACTATTCCTGAAGTCCTGACTACATTCCCAGTTATCACCACTGCACCCATCACACATATAGAAACCTACAAAACATTAAGAACAACTGACCCATGAGATTTTATACGGACCTTTCAGGAATCGATTGTTTACAGTCACCTTTTGTGTATGTGACACATCGCAAAACGAGAAACGACGCCTGTTATTGAAATCAATGGAGTCCTGTTTCTCACAAGTAGATCCTCTGACAAATACCTGGAAAAAGCTTCAGATATCTTCTATCAGCGCTATTGCATCGTATGTGTCATGAACAGCTCAACACTCCTCGAGGTGAAACGCACTCATACAAGCAAGGCCGTAGATTACATAAGACGTCGGCCAATTGGAAAACCAGTCAATATTATTGATCCACACAGGATACTGGTTCTTCCAAGAGGTCTTCATGGAAAGGATCCCTCTCTGTTTGCCTTAGCCTTTATCTTCCTCTCTCTCTCAAACCCATCATTCAACAAGCTGGAAGCAATGTGACGATAATATTTATTTTATTCAACTTATGGGAGACAAAAAGGCACCACGCAAATCACATTCTTTGCAAGCCAGGAAAACAGCTACCCCAATAAACATGTGGTTCTTGAGCAGGCTGGGCATTTTACAGCCATGTCATAGACTGGACACGACGGATATCCTCACACATGCAAGAGCACACCAGAAACCTCCGGCGTACACGTGACATTAATGTGAAAAACAACTCAAAAAGATGTGAAATAGGCAAGGTGTCACGCTGACAAAGCTGTAAATTCCACAGAGAACGCCCTGGAGGGAAGGCTGTCAGGCAGAGGTGACTCACCTACAGGATTTATTTATTACACATCAACATGTAGCACGCTTTAACAAAATATACAAACATGTTGATGTGTATGTAAAAGGCTCAACAAAACACACACACACAGGCACACAGAGTGAAATGCTAGTAGTGACGTGCTATCGGAGAGGGGCTGGAACAAACATGCCTTCACCAGCTCTGTAACTGAGCAGGAGGGCTCAGCTACGTTGGGGGGGGAATGAGTTATTGTATTTCATTAGAGCACCGGATGTTTCTCATTCACCCTCTGTGCCCATTACGCTCCTCTATTATGAGTGTGCACTTAGACACGCCCACATATGTTGGGGTGTTTGCATGTGACTGAAAATGTCTTGTCATAAACCAAACCGATACTTCCAGAAGAATTTAGGGATTATTTTTGTTCACGTTTTGTTTTTGCTGCCACCTTATTTCCATTAAAACATGCTGAAATGATGAGTTGATTCATCGAGTGGAAAAATCAACAACAATTTTGACAATCCATTTGGAGATTTGCTGATTTTTGCTGTTTTGTATCATTGGAAATTGCAGGATTTGAAGACATCACATTGCACGCTGGAAAATTATGGGGGTTATTCAGACTTTTTTCTGACATTTCACAGACTAAGAATGTAACTGTTATATCCTATAATAACTGACAAACTAAATCAAGAGTGAAAGTAATTGTTAGTTGCAGGCATACATCCAAATATAGGCTAATACTGCTAGCGCGCCAGTCAGGTGGTGCCAAGAACTATAATGTAGAAATCATGGACTAGTAATTCTAGTAGCATAACAGTAGAATAGTTGATACATTGTGGAAAGTGTCTAATTTTGTGGGTAATTAGAAATTACAAAGTAGCAGAGACACACAAGCCCTGAAAACAACAGGAACATTACATTTTTTGATGTGTAATATCATGAATACATTAATACACATTCATGTTGTAATCTGCTGCTTATCTAGAACTTGAATGACAGTATCGCACCACGTTCTGGCTCGACAAGAGCACAACACTGAAATCTTAGGGGAAACATTCGAAATATGTGCTTGGCCTTGTGCTCACAAAGTGTGCAGGCAACGGTAGGATCAACCCGCGATCCTCCCTCCCTCTCTACCATCCTCCCCTCCCCTCCCCTCATAGGTACTGGGAACTGGGGGAGAGGGCATGAGCTCAACTAGCCAGTAAAATCACTGTATGCAGCACTCACTGCCTGCTTACACAGCCCAGTGGGGGGAGGGGACAAGGGCCATGTAATATCACACTGTGGTGCCAGAAAACCGGGGCTGCTCTGAGAACTGTGAAAGCACATTCTCTCAAAGAACTTGAACACGTTTTGCATAGACATTTGTGATGGTCATGTCTAAATGCCTTTTCTAAACAGTTTGCATCTTACTCTGTGCCTTGTAGGGTTGGCTGATATGATGGTTAACCCTTAGTGTCTCTGCTATATATTCAGGGCAGGCTATGTAGCAAATCAGGGCTTGATTCTTGCTTGATCTCATGATCTTGTGAATTCCAGCTGCCTTGCCAGGTAACATGACTTGGGTAGCAGGACTGCTCACTACATTCTCATGTGACGTGGGAGCGACAGTTGAAGGCGGTAATGCACCTCTCCCTCGTGTGTGACAAGCAAGAAAAAAGGATTTCAAAAGTATGTCAGAATTTGTTTTGCAGTGTCTTTCAAAGTCACGGCTTGTATGACTTGAAACTCGACCTACGACTGGAAATTAATGGATTGTTTTTGCAGGAACAAAAAAGAAAATGTAATCGAATGTAAAACATGGGGCGGAAAGTCATTTGATATCCCGCAAGACAACGTGCATGTTTGACTGTTATTTTGTGTCAATCTCTCTCGCTGTAGTCAGGCATCACTAGTTACCACAGTACTCGATCCTGATTAATCAGGCTAACATGTTTGCAGCAGATAATAAGTGTATTTATCTTCATAATCAAACTGAACAGTTGAACAGTTTTTGAACAGTTGAATTTCACATTGATTATAATTTCAGATGCACAAGGAACTGAAACTGATTAAATTAAATTAGAAAGATAATACTGTTAGTGACCCATTCAGATGTAAGAAGGAGAGATGTGAGTTTATTTCTAGAGATGAGATCAGACTCTTGTTTCCTCTGGGATTTTATTTTCCGAGAAGCAGTGGAAACGAGCTCAGGTTAGCAGGATCTGATCTGTCTTTAAACCTGTAGAAAGAAAATCTATTTCTGTTTAAGGCTGCTGGAAAAGTGTTTGCATCAGTTGATCGTCTGTTGAAAGGACAAAGTATCCAAAGTAATATTTTTAGAGAATTTGCTTAAATTTTTAACAGATACAGACCTTATTTGTTTTTTGTTAGACTACAAGGATTAAATGTCATAATATCCTTCTCTGTCTGGTCTTTCTTGCACTGCCTGTCAAGAGACAGAAGCAAGAAAGGTCAGAAAGGTGTGGATACAAACACACACACATACACACACATTCCTAGAAGCTGATGTCAGGTGTCAGTGTGTTTAACAGCTTGGGCCAAACACATTTTAGAAAGGAAGTTTCTCTTGAGAAATGGACAAATCCTGCTTGAAGGAATCATCTGAATGCACTTTTTACACACCCTGCTTTACACTCACTTAATTATCTATAATTTCACTGAGAAGATGTCCTGTTCATCTGCTGCTCACTGAGCAGCAAACTAGAGCATTTGGGGCAAAGGTGCCTTGCTTAATGTCATTTTAAAGGAAGTAACTAGTCATTCATAACTTCATTAACTCCAGTTAAGAAAAAATACTGCTATGAATCAAAAATGTGGGCTCTATTTTTACTGCTGTTTTTAATAATTACTTCAAAAACATAATAACAAAAGCAGCAGTTTTCAACTCAGCAAATGCTGGTTTTATTTTCCGTTGACAAGAGCATATTTCAGACAGATTAAACCTGCTTTTGAGGCCTCAACGGGACATCTGGTCAGCAGAGCTGCATCACAAATCATGTTGAAATTGTGGAGATCCTTTAAATTACAAGATAAACTCATGTCAGATACAACTGCAAAGCATTTGAGAATTGAGATTTGATGGCAAACATAACTGTCATGCCTCATTCCAACACACCAGGCGCAAGCAGGTGTAAGCAGGCTTAAGAAGTCCCACAAAACGATTTCTTCCTCTGCGATGAAAGTGATCACATTGTGGAGCTGTCTGTGAGGAAACTTGCTTCAACATTGTGAATCTGTTGTTGTTGGGCTTGAGAGGTGGGGAAGGGCAGAAAAGATTTGCATAGTTACTTCACTTATGAACGGCCAAATAGACATCACCAGCCCTCAACTAGTCTGGTACGTCCAAGCTGGATAATCTGTGGAATACCCAATCCCAACATAACCAGCAATCCCAGGAATACCATCTGCCAGACAAAGCTCCCTTTATGGAACTCACTGACACCTACTCTCATCTTTTCCAAACACCCTCCATATCTTCTTCACATGTAGTTTTTCCCTCTTCTCTCCGTCCCCGCCGTCAACCTTTTTCTCTACATTGCTATTTTCCTTCCTCCTCCACCGCCGCTCCGCCCTCTCGTGGTAACCCCTGTTGGCTTGTTGCCACCGACACAATGCGCACGCGGACATGCCTGCTGATGTTTTGAAACTCTGCCAGATGCAACATGGGGGGCGGTGGCTGTAAGCCAGCGATCTGATTGGACGGCCCCACAGCGGAGAAGGAAAACAAACCACAGTCAGCTGGCCTCCTTACCCAGCGAGCATGTGACTGACTGTCCTGTGCTTAATACTTAAGCAGTAAAAAAAAAAGAGAGAGAGAGAGAGAGAGAGAGCGCGCGCAAAGGGACTGAAAGGGTGGGAGAAATGACTGTTGATAAAAATCAAGGGAAAAAGGAGTTCAACAACAATAAGACAGTGAAGAAGAGAAACATGAGAAGGAGCCACAGCTTCCAGCAAATGACAGATGAAACGGAGAAGCTGTGCTGTGTTGCTGAGACGTAACGAATGTACATATCCGCCCAGTCACAAACCAGCTATTCTTAAACAACCCGCATGCTTAATGACCCTAAATCCTTGACAACGAGACTTCCCTTTAACCGCTGTCTACCACTCACACATCAAGCTCTCATTGTTGTCTTGATGATACATATGTCAATGAAACATAACCAGTGAAAAAAGAAAACAAAGAAAGAACACTTTGATTCATAGATTATCATTATGTTGCTATACTGCCCTGCAACAATTATATACATTTAACATTGATGAGGACATGTTTCAGGTACCAGTGAGGCAAAATATAATCCAAGGAAGTCAGTTTGAGTACTAGGTTCATGTGTTTGAAGTTCTATCAGACGCCAAAACGGAAGATTTTACAACATTGGAAAGTTGTCTCTGAATAATCCTTGTGCAACAATCATCGTCCTACAACTTAACTACTACCAACCCATGACAGATGATGAAAGACAAATGGTTCACCCAATCAAATGAACAAAGGGGCTGCACTTTTCCACCCGGTGCTGCTGCCTGTCAAAGCATGGCTTTATTGCAATGTTTTACACAAATGAGCCAAGCTTTAAGAGCCTGTTAGTCAACACTGCAGCCAATCAAAACAGATGGCTACCTAAGAAAGCACAAAAAAATACACACTAGAATCCAAATCTGTACAGCAGAAAATGGCCAGCAAAACCGTAGTGCTTAAACCTGCAAATACACTGGTATGGTCCTTTAATGCCATCATGACCATAGCAAAAGAAGCATCTGAAGCTTGAGAGCAGAACATATCCAAACTACGGAAAGTGTGCCACTTGTTTACCTCAACTGTTAACAAACTAGCAAAGTTTTGCCTAACATTAAACAAACAAACAAACGAAAAAAAATTTTGGTGGGCAAATTTTGGCTGGAAGCTGTGCAGCATCCCCCAAATAGGGCCGAGAGCTTTAACGTTAAATGTGTTAATAGTACAATCCCGTTGAGTGAGGTCAAATAATGGCCAATTAAAACCCCATTTGTGCCCGACCACTAAGAAAGGAAGTGGCAGGTTCAAGCTTTTGCATGGGTTTTAAATCCTGTTGTCAAAGAGAATGTGATAAATGCCTTCCTTTCTATCCATTAAATTTATATGGCCCAAAGTCCACAAATGGACATCAAAGCTAGGACACACACACATACACACTCCCCCTTAGTCTACATGAAACACATTCACAACACACAGGAAACAGGGAATGCGCTCTAATTACTGGGCACATGTTGCACATTAAAACCCTGGAAGTCCAACTTCATATAATCCAATTCTGCTGGCTGTGTGGAAACGCACACACACACACACGCACTAAAATCCTCTTCAGAGGATAACTACCTGCAGATGGGAGATGCTCTTAGAAAAGAAAACGCTACCGCCACACACTCACAGGGATACTTCCAGGAGTGATGAAATGTAATCACTTGGCCCTCAACAGCAACAGCTGCTAAATCACATTGAGGAGACTTTCTGCATCCATAATGTCCACTGTCTCTGACACAGAGCAGACAGAGAGCGCTGATGAGAAAGGCAGGAGACGGCAGAGGAAATACCCAGTGTGAGAGAGAGAGAGGGAGAGAGAGAGAGAGAAGGAAAAAAGCAAACCCAGGAGGTATAAACTCAAGTTACAGGAATTCCTCTGGCCTTGTATCAGCGTCAGTGTTGGGTTCGGTTTCCTTACAAACATTCTCTGCAAGCGAACTCCAGACAGGGGGAGTAAAACTGGTGATTCACAAAGCCATATGTTTTAAATGATAGTCTTCCTCTGCAGAACTCCACAATAAAGCAGTAAAGTTTTACAAAGAAAAGCAGAATTGTGGAAATGTGTGGCCGACTACAATTAAATCCTGAGACCTCCCACTGCAACTGATCATTGCACCTTTAAAGCTACACAAAAATGGCCCCTGAGGAGATACAAAGCATTGGCAGGCCGTCTACCTGATTAGTTCAACTTCACCTCATCCTTATAAACACGATGCATTGTAACCGCTCATTGCCCGGCAACCATTTTCTGTCCACTCTCAGCCTGCTCCGGTACGCCCACCACCACCACCACCACCACCACCCCCACCACTGGTATATAAAGACTATTATTTGTGTGTGTTGCTGAGACGCCATGTGCGCGCACAGCCAGGCATGCTGTCATGTTGACAACAATTCAATCTAAAGCGCAGAATGGCACATTGTAGGATTATCATATCATTAGGTGTCTCTCAGACGGAGCTGCGTATGCATCTCTGTGTTGGAGGGTGACATCACAGGGAGCCAAGGGCAGTCCATTGATGTAATCCAATTTTCCATTTCCACTCCACACACACACACACACACAACGTGGGACCCTCTCTGACTGCCACTGGTTGAGATGAGTAACAACTGACATTCATGCTGTTTAAGTAGGCTAACATATTCACTCATGTGTGCACATACCCTTTACATTCTTATCAGTGGGGAACTGGACTGCCGAGGCCCAAGAAGCCTTATCTTCCAACTGAAACCCTTCATTTTGCCATCAATCCTTCTGTTTCCACCATTTGAGAATCAAATACTTCGACAATTTCTGATCGCTTCTATTACCCTTCTATTACTTCAATTGAAGTGTGCGCTTTAACCATGGGTTAACTCAACATTACTGATGTATCTGTGTGCAGAGAACTGGGAGAAGACGCAAGCCAAAGCAAACAAAGGTGATTTTCACTTCCACAGTCTGCATATGGACAGAAAAAACAACTCCTCTCTCCATTACAGCTGAAGTTAAACATGAAGTGAGAGATTTTGCATATCCCTCCCTGTCAAAGTATCAGCAAGCCTGTTTTTCCAATATCAGGGTCTCCCAGGTTGTGAGGGTGCAGCAAAACTGAATCAAGCACTATGTATGTTACATACTTGTATAGAGGCTTCCTACATTTAGCCAGCACTGCCGCCGCTGTCAGGAGAAATGAGAACTGTTGTTATTGACAAAGTAAAGACCTTTGAGGCAAATTGGTGATTTGACTATACAAACTGACAAAATCTAAAAACCGACTATTGGCAATGGTGCAGTCCTAATTTGAACTGGCTTGAACTAGTACCTCCAGAATACAGAGCTGTGAAGCTGCACACCACGTCAGCCTGTGCAGCTATCATTTGCTGAATCTGAAACACTGTCGAGCTGTATCATTCAGTCAGATATCATTAGCTTTAGCACAGTCAGACATGACTTACCCGTTAATCTTCACTATTGCCACAGGCTGCAGCACAGTTACCATCTAAGATTTCATTCCAGAATGTCAGGCTTGACTTACAGTAAAAGTCCTTTTTCATTCCAGATGACGTGTCATAGCAGGAATAGCACAGGTGTAGCTAATAATACTAACGCAGCCATTGTTAATGTTAATTAATTACACCTGCGCTAAATTTCTTCTTATTGCACACTTTTTCCAAATCATGACCACCATCTCAGACGATGTGTTTCTGGGCCAACAAAATTCTTCTTCTTCTTCTATTTTAATGTTCTAGTACCCCTTTTCAACACGGGGAGCCAAGCACTTCTACAATAACCTAAAAAAAACAACACTTCTTTGCTGTTAAGGTGTTTCAGCAGTAACCATCGTCACCACCAATCTCCCGGGAGGGGAGAAATTCCTTGGACGGATTATGTAAGACTGTAGAGGGGACCAACTCCTGAAAAAAAAAGCTCTGCTCCATAACTCACACAACACTGTCCTCTCATTTTGGTACACCATGCTGAACTCAAAGAACTGGCTCAGACAAAGGCAGATGTAGTGCCTTTGTGTTCTTTTGAGAGTTGCACTTGAATGCACAGCGAAGGCTACAGCTGATGGCCAACTGACTGCAGACATGCAATGTATGCTCTGGGCTTGCATGAGAGGAACTGAAGGAAATACAGTCGGTAGTCGGCATTCTGAAAACAGAAAACAAGCCACAAAGAACACTGAACATATAAGGTGATTGTTTTTGTGCGACTGCAAAAAAAAAAAAAAAAAATCTGATGACAGAAGAGAAAATCATATGAAAGAAAAAAATCTCTGCTCTGCTGTCCCCTTTCAGTAACCAGTTCCCACAACCCATAAAACTAGATGACAGAAATATCTGCTTGGGGCTTTGCTGGACAATTGCATTCAAAATAGTAACAAGGTCTCCTCTTAATGTTCACACAGCTGTTTGGGACAATACAAACTGTCAGGCTAAAACAACCAGTTTCAACACAATATTGTTTAAATATGTCTCTCCTGAAGACATTCATGGAATTGTAGATACTCAACTGTCTAACAGACAATTCTGATGGAGTATGAAAATCACCAAAAAAGACCCCTACACAAACTTTGAAACGGAAACTTGTGCATTAAGTAAATTTGTATTGGATAAGCAAACTGGGGATTAACAGAGCAAACAACGTATGAAAATCCTGAAAAGGGCCAAAACTGGTTTGGTCAAACTGGAACCATTTTAACATATAATGGATGTGGAGCTGGGAGACGGACGCTGACTCTGCTTGCTCAGTGCTCATTGGTCAAGGCGAGCCTTCTCCTGTGTCATTCCCTCCCCCAGGGCTGAAGCACAGTGAGTGAGTGAGGTATTACTGGGAAATGAAGCCTTTACTGGAAAACTGAACCCACCTATTTACTGGCAATGGACAGGGGGTGTGTATGGGGTGGGGGCTCATGGAAAAAAAAAAAAATTAATTGGAAATCTGAACTGGGCCTTTGTGACTAGGTGCTTAATTAACGTTCTGAAAACTGCAGACAGAATTACTCATTTATTCATATCGCTGCATTTTAATGTGCATTCAGCACATTTTAACAAATGCTAAGTAACTGTGAACCTGAATTTACCAGTAAATAAACATTTGTCTGATAGCTGGGGTAAAAAAAAAAAAAAAAGAAAGAAAAGAATGGATGGTGGATGTTTATTAAACTTGAAATTCAAGAAGATTTCAACACAAGCTCACCTTGTGTTGTTATGTGAAAGCTGGTTGGCAAGCCGTTGGAAACAGAAAAAAAAACAAAAAACAAAAAAACACTACAAGCCACCCTGCTTCTTTTTCAAAGCCACTACTTTGCATTTGATTCACTCTGTATCCTGTGTGTCCCTCTGTGGCACGTGCACAGAACCAGCATTCAAGATAACTTAACCAATGCCTAAAGTTGTCTATGGCTACAATCCAGTACGAACAAACAAAATTAAAAGCACAGTCTATAGCATTGTAGTATAGAAAATTGTGTCGTTTAGGGTGAGTGACGTCACTGATAACGTTTGAAAGCCTCGCTAGTTCAGGAATTGGTTCGAGTATTGGCGCGATTTATGAACATGTATTTATCGCAATGGATCCACTCACACTTCGAGGGTTAGTGTTGGTGATTTGTTGGTTTGTGTGTGACACAGAGGTGCATTTTGTTATATTGCTGCATATTTTGATGGAGCCCGTGAGAAAGAGAAAGTTTTGATCTGATCTCTCCCAATAAAATAAGTACACTTTCAGTAACGTTTTTACATGTGTTTATGTTTGTTATGCAAGGTGAAGTGTTTGTTGTGTGCTAAAGAACTGGGGTACAACAACAACACCTCATCCATGCTGAGGCATTTTTGTGCTTTGCAAGAAAATAATGAGGGGAATGTGGCTGGTCCTTAAGTCCTTAAGTTGCACAGTCAAATTCACTGCCCTCTTCATGTTCACGAACACGTCAGCTGCCCCTTACCTTGTTAAAACACTGCAACAGTTTGAAAACAATTGTTCTCCTGTCATTATGAGTTATTCAAACGTTGACAAAAATTATTTATTGATAAACGTTTGACAATATTAGTTCAATATTATACAATATTATTCCATTGTGTTGTCATGTTACATACCCATAATACACTAAACAAAAATATTAATTGAATTGATATGAATGAATACATGAACGATACCTGAAATGTATTTATTAAGATTAATTAATTTATTTTACTTGGTAGTCATTCTCAAGGCTGCACTGTTGCAGGACAGTCTTGAGTATCTACAAATTGATAAAAATTTCTTATATATCTGGCTGTTTAGCAGTCTTTGACCAGCAGTGGGATTTGTGCTCACATGAAGCCTCGAGAAACAAACCTTTTTGTGAACCATTTTGTGTACTGTTAGGCCGGAGGGCTTCAAGGCTTCAAGAAGCTTCATCTCACCATCACTAATATTAAGTAAATGTTTTCTGAGTGCAGAAATGCCCCCAACGTGTTTGATCAGGCTCAGAGCTACACATTGTTTAATCTGGTGAGAAACACCACATGAGAAAAACTGAATAACTTTGCAAACATCTTTAATTTACATACTACTTTCTTCTCATGTTTCCACTGTATTGGTACAAGACAAAGCAGTTAACTTCCTAAGCTATGTGCTTCCATAAATTGCATTTCTTATGCTTGTAAGTCCCATCAGTGTGCAAATATATTGTAAACTGCCAGTTGTTGGGCTGACAGTGGCCGGTCAGAAAATTTTAACGCATCACCCAAACCCAGTGAGTGCACCCAGCACGTTCCCCGAGGTTCAATTAACAATAGCCTCTTTCACACATTAGTTTCACTAGTCACACGTGCGGCTTTCCATCTTGCGCCTCTTCACACATGCCATTACAATGCCAGAGCATATGGGGCAAGGGACAGTCCATCAGATGGTGGTAATGCAACACAACTGCCAAAAAATTAATCAGAAGCAGAAGAGGAAGATTGGGCAAGGTTGACGTAGCACGTGTACATGGTGGAAGACAATGAGGTCAAAGGGTGGAAGACTGGGTCTTGCATTGCTTGTTAGTTATCAAACCAACTGCGAAAATATTGGCAGGACAACCTAAAACAAGCTGCAGATTCAAATACAGCATCAGTGGAGTCTTAACATGCTCGTACCTGCAATGTTACGGTTTTCATTCACAACACAGCGATTTCCCTGAAATATTACTAGGTTCTGAGGTGGGGAATTGTCGGTACAGGTTTCCCTGAATATCGATCCCTGCTCTCCTTCACACATGACCCCATGCAGGAAATGTTCCTGAACATGTCAGGGATAGACTGCATGTGTGACAGGAATTAATGAATAGCATCCTGCCACATCTCCAGTGTTAGACACACACTACTGTAACTTTAAAGATTAATGTGTAACCCACATCTGTTGATTGACCCTTCTCTAAAACCTGCCCTCCTTAGTTACTGTTGCTACATCTGTCAAGCTTTCCCTCCTTGAACTGCACATACAGTGGTAATGGGGTCAAATCTACCATATAAATGCATAGAATTTTTTTTGACGGACTAGGTCTTCAATGGCTCACAGAAGCAAACAAAAGCAGGCTTATCATTTCTAAAAGGACGACTTCAGATTCTGTCGGCTAAAATGATTCTTGCAAGCAGATTTTGTTACTGTAGCTAGCTAGTCCGTCTCCAGCTGACCCTTCAATGCGAGACATTTTAGGACAAGAACCCTGCAAAAGGGTATTAAATATGTACTTGACGGCTGTGCACATTATAATGATAAAAGACTGAGGCTAAAGCTACATGTTCAGGGCATAACATTAGCATCCTCATCAGCTAGCTCACCCCATTGCTGGAAAGGTATTTTTCCAATGTAACCTGTAACATCACAAAATAATATAGACCAAATAACACGCAGATTGCCTTTGGAAGTAACGCTTGCTGACTCCTCTAGGTGGTTAGCCAATTAGCCAGACACGGTAACATTTGTAACTTAAGTTATAGCAGATAAAGACAAATGTTGATCCACGTTCCTCATGTTTTAGGTTCATGAAAGACTTAAAAAAAAAAGAAAAAAAAAAAGACACCAGCCTCTAGATAACTGAGTAGGGCTCTTCCTAAAGCCTCATGCATGCCGCATCAACATGTAGAGAAATGTCAGAGCTTGACAGGCCTGCTGGTGCCTACTTACACTTACTAAGCAATGATTGGACAGTTTCTGTTCAGAGGGGTTTAGCGAAGGGTCAATAGGTTATGTGGGAAAGCTAACATGGCTAAAATTCCGTAACAGCACTACACTCTTTGATAAATTCAACCATTGGAGTGTACGTAAATATACTGTGTGATTTGCTGACTTAGCGATCATACCTACAGATCTCATTTGGCCAGACCTTTTTGATAATGCACTTGCACAAAACATTTTTTACTCATGCTCTTGTGCCCATAAGTGTATTCTCCAGCAGCAGGAAGAACTTCTCTGAGCTCCTAGACAGAAACCAGAAATAGCACAAAAATGACATTCCAAGAAGCCCTGCTTATGCTATTTGTTATTTTTCCTGACTATTTGACTAAGCCAAGAAAAAGTCAGTTTCCTGTTTAACACACCTTTGTAGTTTACTTTGTTCCAATCACATGGTTGGAAAAAAGAGGGTCTAGAGTTCCAACTGGTTTCCCATTGACAGAGAAAAGCTAAATCTCAATAATATGTCCATGGATAGGACTTCTAACAGTCATAGAAACATGTGTGCAGTTACTACAGGGGCCTCTCTCTGCCCTGAATGGATGGTGTGGTACAGATTAACCAGACTCTGCATGTGTCTATGCTTACAAGTGTGTGTGTGCACGCAGGGTCTCTGTGTGTGTGTGTGTGTGTGTGTGTATAAATCCAGCTCAGCACACGTGCCTGTTTGTGTCCAGGGAAGTAGGTGAAGAGCCACTCAGCTCCCTTTGAACCTAAGGCCATATGGCCCCCAGTATGGTTCTATACTACACACATAATGCTATTACACTATAGGAGTGTGAGTGTGTGTGTGTGTGAGTGTGTGTGTGTGTGTGTGTGTACATTTAATATGTTATTACACAATACAACAGGACCAGTAGGCTGGGACGTATAGAGGCCAAGACAGCCCAGTCGTGCATATATTTCCTACTCGTTTCCAAAATGTGTTGGTTATATGAATGAACAGAAACAGCCCTTCTTCTGTCGGTCCATGGTGCAGTGGTTCAAATTTTATTCTTATGCTCTACTCACCTCATTATCATGGTGTTGGCAGAAGCTCATGCGATCCTGGAAGAGGGAGAGCAGGGCAAAGTTGTTCTGCAGGGACTGCGCGAGGGACACCGACACCCCTGGCTGGCCTGAGTTGCTGTTTGCATTGACACGGCCCAGGTGGAGGCTGTCTGCCAAGCACTCGATGAAGTGGTCCTTGGTCAGCCGCACCCGCTGGTGTGCCCGCACGCAGTTGTCACACAGATACTCCTGGCAGTCGAGGCAGTGGGAGGTGGCTGGGTTCTCCTCATCGCAGGAGCTGCACTGAGGCTCTCCCAGGTTGTGAGGGTGCAGCAGGCCTCCATGAGGGTGATGGAAGCTAGAGGAGCCTCCACCTAAACCTCCCCGGTGGTGGTGGCCGTTCTTGTTTTGGATCTGCTCCTCTGAGCTCACCACCACATCCAGCAGGTTGCTGAAGAGGAAGTTGGAGGAAGGCAGGGAGTCTACCCCAGCCTCAGAGATGGAGACCTTCTGGTCGCAGGTGGGGCACCGCAGCTTCAGCGGGTCCCCGGGACTGCGCTGGCCCTCTAGGCACTGCCTGCAGAAGGCATGGAGACATGGTAGGACGTGGAGCCTCCTGGTGGTCTGGCTGGAGGAGGATGAGGTATGTGAGGAAGATGAGGAGGTAGATGAGCTAGAGGAAATAGGAGCAGAGGAGCCACACAGCTCCTTGCAGAGCGGGCAAGTCTGCAGGTCCGACTCTGGAAACGAAGCCATCTGTAGCGTTACCGAAACACAGGCTGAGTCTACAACAGCAATGTGATTGAGGTATTGATTAGGGGACACATCGGCCCACTGTGTTGTGTAGAAAATTAAGTTGTATTTGAGGTAGATTCATGAGGTATTAAAGTCAGCTTCAACAGTGAAAACGGTGCTCATCGACTTACAGATTTTTCTCTGTATTATATAACTTCGAACTAATGCAAAACAAAGAGGTAGCCAGTTCTTCCAAACACTTCTTCAAAGATTGTTTCTGGGGTAACAAAAACAAAAAGACTTAGGCTGTTAAGATCACATCAAATCAGTTGTGTAAGGCGTCTGTGGAGGGGGGGGGGGGGGTACATCCGCGTCATTCTTTCAAATAAGACCAAACAGATGACAATGTACAATGTTGGCGCCTCTGTGCCGATAGATTGGCCGATGGTGCTGAGTTGAGGCTCATAAAATAAATCCGAAACTGGAGTGACACTGGATCGGCGTCGAAATACTAAGGGCTCCGTCTCTCCTCCCCCACCAACTCAGCAACATGACTACGGGGCTCTGCGCTACAAAACAACACCTATGAGAGTAGCCTATGAGGGAATTTATAATTTTCGTTTTGTTTCTGTTCTCCAAGTTAGGCCCGTGTTGTCGCTGTGGTGCTTCTCTCTAGTCCACCATTGGGGCCCGTTCAGTGGGCGTCGGGCGCAGCCAACGGACGGCTGGGAGTCGCAGCGCGAGCCTCGGACACCGAGAACGTTAAATTATTCATCAAAACAACGATCTCATAGTGTGCCTCGGGTCACTAGGGCATCAGGCACAAACACACAGAGTCTCGGATAAAGCCAAAACATCAGACAGGACGTCTGTCACCAGCCTCTGTGGGTGAATTCCCCGGTCCACCTTGTGAAGAGGCCGCTTCCAGCTCTCCTTCCTCGTTGAGTCCGTCGGTTGGTCTCCCTCTGTGGCGCTCTGCGTGGTGGAATGCGCAGGGTCTTTTCCCCGGGCAGCGTGGAAAACAGTGCCTCACAACCGGGAAAAACTCGGTCCAACGACCGTATGGACCTTATTTACGTCCCTTACTCCGTTGTTGTTGCCGTTGTTTCGACTCGGGCGAAATAACATTAACATAAACATGAGGCGTGCAGTCTCGTGGACGTGGGTTGCTCTCGCTGCAGCTCCTCGAGCCACTCTCATCCAACTGAGGCAGAAAAAATGGACCCACTTCCGCTGTAGGGAGGAGAGAGGAGCGTGCGCCAAATGCTCGCTCCCGATAGCGAGGGAGGCGGGGTCGTGCGCGCGCAACTCTCACGGGCGTGAGTGGAACGTGACAGACAATTTTTGCCGCCAGTCAAAAAGATCAAAAGTTTTAATAATTGAAAAAGCTAAAGTAAATGAAATGGTGTGAAACCCAGAGGCACTTATGTTTTATCAAATTTACAGTTCTCCTTGGACATACAGTACATGAAGCTAATTATGATTGATATTTGTACAGTTTCAACGGTTGAGAGAACACCAGCCCTCCAGCTGGTGCACTGGTGGAGGTTATCTAATGGCTACTGAAGTTACTGGAAAACTTAAAAGTTGTGGTCTTCAGTCAACGCTGTAGATAGGCTAGAGAAATTTCCACCATAATGAACAATATGTTTTTACAGTATTGTGTGCAGCAATTAAAGTTTAGCCTACAATATGTTTTCACTTGCACTGAAGGTGATAGCGTAGCAACTGCTTAAACCACATTTCCTTGCAATCAGTGCACAATTAAGTGCGTCTAAAATTAAGTAGATTCTATTAAAGCACTAGACTGATTTTCTTATACATTTCATACAGATAGAAATTGGCAGACAAGACGCAGCATTTAAAAAACTGCTCAGCAGATTAGTAAACTGTGTATGTATACTGACTAATTAACACATCCTCTAATATATATTTTTTTTTCTACAAATGGTTTCCTGAACTCAGAAAGAAAAGGAAAAGATGGCAGCATTCCACTGTTGGAAATCTGTATGCTCTCACGGATATGTATCATCTCTGTGACGTACAGCTCGGTATGTTGGAGCAAACAGTGGTCTGTGGACTTGTTTAGAGGCAAAGCAGCTTATTGGTCTGCATGTGATACATACAGTCATCTACACATCACATTTGAGAGGCCAAAACCAGAAAACATGTTGCATTTTTGCTTGAAAAATGACTGAGGTAATCTGTGGATACAAAGATGTCAATGATCTTTGCTGAAAGGGGGATAAATTGATGGACTAGGTCAATAATGAAAAGAAAGGTTACACAAGCATTGTAGGAAAGCAGTATATGGAGCAGACAAGTCAAAACTGTGGGGTTAGGTTGTTATCTAAGTGAGATCATATGAGACACTTGACAAATTTAATTTGACACACGGGTCACAAATGTTACTCCATTAATCTCGAAGGTTAAAGGAAAGAACGGTGACTCGGACAAAAAGGGGAGGCAGGGGGATGATTTACAGCAACCTTGCAAAGCGATCAAAGTAACAGAGGGCAGATAAAAGGATGAATCACTTGAAAAGATGCCAGAGGTTATGTTGATATGTCAAAGTGAGAAAACATTCCTCGTGAAGGAGCACTACAGAAGGCAGTGTGTTTCACACGAGCCCTTCACAAAGCCACCGCAGGCAACTGATGAGTCCTTATGACCCCAGCTACAGAAGTCCTCCTTTCTTTGAGTGTGAAGGAGAATTCATTCTGTCATATGATGAAGCATCAGCCGAAGATGACACATGGTTGGTCGCGAGGGCAGGCAAGGTTGCTGAGGGGCTTGAGGCGACGGGGTGGTCTGAACATGATTAAGACAGCGCTGCTCGGAGCAGAAAATAAAATAAGATCAGAAAAATAAATCAGTGTCTGTGTCAGGATCCTCTCTTTCCCTGGATGACCCACACACTGGCGTCTGTGTTTGGGCCCCAGCAATTTTCCATTATTTACAGCACATCATCTGACTGAGTGGTGTCCCTCTGTCAAGAGTTATGTTATAAATGTAGCTGCAAGCAGATATAGAGTATGTTATTAGTTATTAACGTACAGAATTGGACAACAATTCAAATTCTGACCTGCGCAAGAGGAGTTCTGATTATTAACAACTAGATTTTAAAGCAATTATTAAATGTTTATATACTGTTTCTTCATGCTAAATTAAAGGGGCCTTACTGGCACGGGCCTCCGGACAATGTCGGCATTCATGTGGGCAGACCATGTGAACTTATTAGAGCACTGAGTGGGACAACACATCATAAAGACACAGGATAAAACATCAGATTGAAATAATACAGTTTTAGTATTTGTGTTTCTTGTGGTCAACGGTGTAATCTCTCATTTCTCTCTGGTCATCTCAGGCGTGGAATTGTGGCTGCAGCAGCTGGGTGATTGCTTAACATGACAACCATTACAATTCCTCTCACCACGGTCCAGTACTTCCCCCTGGTGGTTCAGTTGTTCCGTAACAGGCAGCTCATGCCGGTCAAACACGTCTCGTCAGTATCAGACCACATCAAAGGAGAAAGTAATCAAATAATTTTGATTTGAATTTTCCTTTTGTGTGACAATGGCTGAGTGACTGTCCTGCTTTCTCACTTCTTCATAACACTGAAGGTTTGAGCAGCGTCATCCTTAAACCAGATAACACTGCGCTGCTGAATCAACAGGAAGTTAAACTGACTTCTGCTTTATCAGTCGACCATCCCCGGGCTGTCATGGTAACTGGTAACACTATTATTAAAAATAGTGTACGCTGTGCTCGGCTTGAGTAATTGCTCTACAGAGCTGAGAAAAGCTCCATGTCAGTGCAGCTCCCATCGTTTGTAGTAAAGGCTGCAGAGGCTAATTATGTGTCAGCTGGACATGAAAGCACAAGGTGTTTATCTTTAATTAGAGCGCCATCATTAGTCCAACCGTGACTGCAAGGCTCATCAGGCATGTGCAAAAGTGCAACCAGACCCGTCAGCTCTGTCAAAGTAATGCATTATCAGTGCAATGTGCCAAAAGGTTCAGCCCTCAAACTGATTGGTTGCGGTGTGGAATCTGCCCTTCCCAGTTACTGATAACTGAAGGGGGACCTTCAGGGCTGCTAGGAAACTGGTCTCTCTTCTCCAGAGGTATGTAGTGAAAATGCTTCAAATGTGGATGTTGCTGCAAAGAAACTACAAACTGTGAGTCGTAGATGCTTCAAACACACAGCTCAGAAGACCTACGTAGTCACCACAGTTTCAAGGTGGCGGCCAAGATAAGTGTCAACAATTCAGTATCTGACCTAATGTGGATTATGGTCCCAATCTACTTGAGTTTTGCTGTTGAAAAATGGCCAGAAAAGTGTTTCAGCAAAAACCTTTTGGATATAAAATGTCATCACTGGCCAAAAACATGTTTTGTGTGGTCACGCTGACCTTTGACCACCAAAATCCAATCAGTTCTTATATGAGTCCAAGTTAACATTTGTGCCAAATTTGAAGAAACGTCCTCAAGGCTGCGTTAAGATCGCATTCATGAGGATGGGACGGACAACCTGAAAATATAAAAATCTGTCTCAGGATTTCCTTTTCCTTTTATGAAGAAACACTAGAGAGTTAAACTTGTTGGAGCAGAACAACTTTTTTTTTGTTTTTTAATAAAAACGTCATACAAACAAAATGTAAATCACAGCTCTTGAACGAGCAACAATCGAGGTTTTGACAATCAGCGATATAAAACGGTAACATAATACTGTTGTTAAAGACTAAACACAATTACAGATATCTACCTATATACACTCAGATGTTATTTACATTTTCGGTATCAACAAAATCTAATAACCCTACAAAATGATGCTGGGCTTATTTTTTTCAAATAATCAATCACACAAACACTGAGTGACATCAATCAAAGACAAAACAGCTAAAAGAACTCCCAGGAAACAACAAGGAAGTAACAAAAAAAAACCCTTTGCAAAAAACAAAGTTGAAGGTTCTGGTGTTGCTTCTTAATCAAAGCCGAAGTTGAAATAGTGGTGTTGCAGACACACAGCCAACAGAGAGGCACATGCATTTGTTTTTCCTGATTTCATGGGTTGTTTCCCCAGAGTCAGCTGAAGGGAAAGTTAAGGACTTCACGGGCCTCAGTTTGGTTCAGTGCGTCCACACCTCATTGGCCCACAAGTGATTGTGTCGAAGCCAGCATCGGGCAGAGGAAATGTCGAGTCTGAACACTTGCTCCTGCGAGGAGTTAACTGCTGTGTAGTGAACGATTAGTTTAGGCTGAGGGATACAAGCAGCGGAGAGGAGGCGGCTGCCGGCCGAGAGGTACTCGCGCTCGCAGCTCTGAGTCCTGGAAGAGGAGGGAGCAGCTCATGTACATGCACGTCACATGATGCAGGCGGGGATCCCACACATGCAAACACACACACCTTACCTTTTGAGAGTGATGCTGAGGCAGCGAGTGGTCATCTCTGAAAGGTGGCAAATGGCCGTTGCGTTGACGGTGATAAACATCTCGAAGGCGAGAGCCAGCTCCACCTCCCCCAGTCGACAGGGGACCATCAGTGTCATGAGGCCAGGCGGAGCGGACACAGCTGGGTAGCATCCCACACTCAGAGAGTCTGATCAATATGAGTGGAATCATGAGGAAGTCAAAGTTTCAACAACAAGTCATTCACTTCTCTAGTCTTTGTGTTAATAATGTGTATTAATATAAGTGGAGCAAGCCGATAAAGCAGAAAGTGTTACTTACGTCTGAAGACTTCCCGAGCTCGGAGCCAGAGGTTTTGCTTGCCCAGTTTCTGTAAAAGTATCTGCAGCACAGTGTGGTCAACTGCCAGGTTGTTCGAGAGCATGAAGTCCACTGTGTCCGAAGCTACAAGAAGTGCCTGCCTGTCCACAAACACTTGCAGGTGAGAGTTGAACAGAGGATGGTACCTGGAGATACTGATCAAGTCTGAGGAAAAAGACAAACAAACGATTACAAGCAAACACGCTGAGGGCATCACCAGAAACACACCGACAGCTGCTGTGCTCGCCTATGAATATTCCCTCTGTGCTAAGAATGCTGCTGCTCAGATTAATGACTGCTAAAGTCTGAGTCATTCAAAGTCAAAAATGACTTCTGTCATTCACAACGATGAGTCAAAGCCTTGATACTGTGTCACTGAACCTCAATATACAGGTATGTAACAGTGTATTTGATCTAAAGTGAAAGAAATTGGGGTTTTAACATTACAGGCAGCAAAAATATATTCTTCTTCTTCTCTCACCATTGGGCTCTTTGATTCCTGGGAGATTCCGGAGCACATCCAGTGTGTCTCTGTGACATGTTTTCTCAGCCAAACGTATCAAGACACGAATCCGACTCTCCAGATCAGCAGGCTTGCACGGCCACGAGCACGAGCTCAGGAACCATTCGTTTTCTGAATTAAGAGAAGAGATTTAACCAATGATGCTCAGAAGTACAACTGCATTTGAGCCACAGAGTAGCGGAACTGTGCGCGAGGTCAGCTAAGCCGATCATGGCGCCCTGTTCGCTCCGGGGTCAGAGCTGTTACCTCGGAATGTGTTTAGAGCTCCCTCCACGCTGCCACTCAGGAGGAAGAGCTCAGAGGCCACAGTGACCAGGCAGCAGCGTGAGGCTCCATTCTCATTCCCAAACAAACCCTTCAGCGTGGAGTAGCTGACTTTTGAGATGGACATCACCTCCACCACCCTCCGACCCTACACATACACGCACACACACACACACACACACACACACACACACACACACACACACACACACACACACAATACAAGGCAATACCCTTTTGCTGGCATTAATGCATCTTAAATTCTCCATTAAAAAAGGCTTATATTTGTAGATCCGCATCATTTCTGTGTTACCATCATTTTTAATGAATTGCTAGTCGCTGATTCGTCGTCAGTGGAGATAACTTCACATTCTGTCTGTTCAATCTCTGCACTTGCCTTTTAGCTGCATCACTGGACACAGAGAAACGTAGGAGCAACAGGTCGGCACCAGTCGAGGCTCAAAATAACCACAAACCACAAAAGTGACTGTGTTGGAAGCAGAGAAGGGCGACTGCAGTCTGCTCCGATGCTCTCTGCTCCAGTGATGACTGTCAGTGAAGCCAAACCACTTCTGAACCACACCACGGTACGACCTTTACTGCCGTCCACTGTGATTGACTCTTGGGCTGACAGGCTGTCAGCAGCCCGGCGACAGAGACACTCCGTGCTGTGCTGGGATTTTATAACTGAACTACATGAGCAGGGTGCACACTTTTACTTTCTCTGTGTGGAAATCAGATCATTTCACATCACAGATGTTCGAAGTGAGATAAAAACAGGCTATAAGAGCTAAACAGAAACACGTCTGCTGCCTGTCTCATTATTTGACATTTGTCAGCAATTCAAATGGGCCACAGTTCAAATCTTGCATCTCTTGTGGCTCTTTTATTGATTTCTAAATGCTCAAAATTATACTTCCCATGACTCTGCTGCGTTTGACGATGTTAAAGTGGTCAAGATCAATACTGATACCCACAGCAATAGATTTTCCTGACTGCCAGATAGTTGATAAGAAAGCAAACTAACAAAAAGGAATGAATAGTCTAATCTTCACACTCAACAGTCAAATCTAACTGGACTGACAAAATTCTGAGTCAGGTACATCCCTAGAAACTACTACATGAATGTCGTGCTATAGGCACTTCTGTTACTTCCAGGACCGGCAGGCCATGACAGAGATGACATGTACATAAGAGACAGGCGTATGAAACACATGAAGAGAGTACCTTGGCCCACTGATGCGTTTTGTGGTATCGTAACATGAGAGAGACTCCAATTCTGCCTAAAAAGCTCTTGATCAGGTTGTCCTTGTCTTCATTCTGACACACTAGAAATCAGAACAAATTGTCAGCAAATTAGTCACTAGAAACAATCCCGTTTTATTTTCTTCTCATCTAACATAACAGGTTTTTACCTGTCTCAGCGAAGGAAGCAAAGGGCAGCGACAGCTTGTCTTTGCCCTCAGACAGCAGCGCTATGGCAATGCGACCGCTGATTTGTTCCACTTGGTTGGGACGTTGGCTGGATTGGCAGATGGACCTGAAAACCTCCCCCATCCGCCTCCAGTGTTCCTGCTTGGCACAGAGCTGTCAGAAGGAAAACAATGACAGACTGAACACAACACCATTTCATCCTCGGATAAATTCACAAAAATAATCCAGTGAAGAGAAGAGCTAACCTCTATTTCCACGATGGCATGGGCCAAATTCAGGTACTCTGGAAAGGCTGCACCAGTGGACAACCTTTTATAAAAAAGACAGAGCAAACCAGCCACTTGTGCTATATGTCAAAAAATAAATCACATGACATTTCAGAAATAAGAGTCATGATTATGGATGGAAATGAACTACTTTATTAACAGTGTCGTGACTGACAGTGTTTGATAAGTTCCACTCACTTGTGGCTGCCAGACGCTGAAACAAGTGAGTTTGGACAGACAGTCTGCTGGACCTCAGGAGCGTTTTTTACACAGTCAAGGCAGTCCAAACTCAGCACTAGGCCTGCATTGGCCATCTGTCAACATGCACACACAAGAAATTCTTACACATAACACATAATACAGACCCAAGTCTTGTCATAAAGTGTGTCGGAATGAAGATACCTTGAATGTGAGCTGCATGAGTTCAGGTACAAAACCCAAGAGAGCCTTTTCTCTCACAATGTTGAAGAGGGCCAACACGAACTCATGGCCAGGCTAGCGAGACAGGAAGAGAGAGTTCAACATATATCCTCATACCCGCAGTGGTAATTAGTGCTCATTTCCCAATACAAGATAGAACGTGCCCTGCCCTCTGCTGGACCACAAGGTGCACTGCAGCATTACATGACTGTTAAAAGACGAAAAGAAGAAAAACACACTGACCACAATCTTGTGGGCCAAGCTGACATTGAGGACTGAGAAGACATCGGACACCATGCCAGCTTTGAGCAGGGCCCAGAGGAGGGACAGAAGCATCGGCATGGAGAAGTACACTCCTGGAGGGTTGTTGTGGTAGTAGCCTGTAAACACAGCTCCTGGAAACAGAAGCAGATGACGGGCAGGAGACCCACAGAAAACATTATATACAATATATATTCACACTGTATAAAACTGTAAAAAATGTGTCCATTTGGGGTAAAATGCTCAGATACACTGAAAACTTGCCTGCTTTCTGAAGGCACATTGGATTTTTGGTGAAGCGTATCACAGTTTCAACACAGAACTGAAAGACATGGAAAACATCAAGTGACTCCACGAGTCTGAACTGAAGTGAGAGGTTAGAGCTACAGCACAGCAGAGGGAGACGTTGCCTCAGACAGCTTTAGCGTTACTCCACTTTCCAGTCAGCTGCTTCACACATCAGTCCTATACTGTACCTGTTGACTTAGTCTGTGAAGGAAAAGGTGCTGTAGAGATCTTTGCAATGCTCAGTGTATTCATGGTTTACAAGCTGCTGGCAAGCTAAGAAAACGCTGCTGTCACTTGGGGTGTACCTTCTCATCCCCCTCCACAGGCACATGCTGGAACCGACAGATCTTGAACCCACAGGACAGCGACTCACTGAAGTACTGCCTGCAGTACTGAGGGTTTACAGGAGGAGAGGAGTTGCCACATTACTCAAGCGAAATTAAAGACATCATGTCTGCGGCAGGAGAATGCACGACAAATCTTAATTGAAAGTCATTAACACGCCGAGCGTCTTTGTACTACATCTCCAAACATTCACTTTCTGCTTCTTGCCAAACACACATCAATACTATGATGCAAAATCAAAATCAAAAGTCTCACATGACTAAATTATTTCTAATTTCCTTTGAGAAAGCACAGAGATGATACCCAGAATCTTAAGTGTATGCAGGCACACCGCATCCTTTAATGTCCTTTCAAATTGCATGTGGACCTCTGACCTTTTCCACAATAATCACATATGGAGCTATTCTAGTCTAGAATTAATACACTACTGCAAGTGAAGTGCAAAAAAATGTTTGTGTGTTTTTTTTCTTGCCCCGAGCGTTAAGTTACAGATCACAGATTTGTTTGTATTAACACAATTCTTCAGTCTTCATTGCGGACTCTAAGACCAGCACAAACACTGTGTTTATCCAGCACCGATTAGTTTTGGTCAGATTCTTTGGAATAACGAGAAAACATAATTTATTCTGAAGACAGAGACTGTTGTTCAGTTGGCGGAATACTTACAGCAGTACATTTGTGGCGCCTAAGGTCGGCCATGTTTGCCTGGTTTGTGATACACGGCCCTGTGCAGAGGGCAGAGGAGTGAAAGAACAGTCATGCACAGCAGTTAACTCTACATGAGAAACACTGGACTGAACATTTAGGTTGGCAACAAAATGAGGAGTTGTCCGCGTAATCAAGACAGAAGTGGCACCAGTCTAAACATTAGTCACCGTCTATGGCATTTTCTTTTTCCCCTCACCATTTTTCACAGTCATAAGCGGTGGGATGGGATTATTCGGAGAGGGCGCTGTCTCAACGGGCTGGTTCCTATTACAGGACAAAACACAGTGATTAGCAAAACGATGACAGATTTAGTGGGTGGGAGACATGTTTCATCATGTAACAGACAGCTACCTTTCCAGGCCTTCGTTTACATGATTGTTGTTGGCATCAGGCTGATCCTGTTCAAAAACATCAAACACATTTAACATAGTCAGTCGTAACTATTTGTAGTAATTAACCCCGTTTGATCAAGATTGTGTTTATACTCTTGGTGTCAATTAGGCCATTATATCATCCATGATGCCTCTTCTCAATACAGTGGATGCAATGTTTCTGTGGTAGTGTGTATGTTGTTATGCTAAATTATGGATGTTATAAATTTGATTTCTCTTTTTGTAATGTTTCATTAAGCGCTCTTCCTCTCTTTTCATTAAGGACTTTTACTTGGGGGCAAACACAGAGAGCATTTGCACAAGAGAGACACTGTTAATGGTTTGTTTCTCCACAACTGCAAGCGTGGCAGTGGTGAAAGACAGTCCCAGTAAATGTGCTCCTTGTCCACGATGTGACACAGTGTCAGACCCTCTACATTACCATGTCTTCAGTTCGCTTTTCTGTGAAAGGCCACGCATTGCTTTGCGTTTTGGAAAGGGTGCTGCTCCGCTGAGGTCTCCATGGCCTCTTGTTGCTCTCCTCTATGAAACACACAAACACACAGACACACACACAAAAATCACAGGATGATCTTTCAATAAAATACAACACATTTAAGGACATACATATTTTTTCAAATAGGGAAATATTAGTTACATATCAGCTGCAAAACTGATGCATATCAGCTCAGTCTGCAAGCAGGATTTAGCTTCAGTAATATGCATGAAATATGTCTTCTTTGGTTCTAGATGTTAATGACTTTTTGCATGTTGGCTTAAAACACCTCACAGCATGGCTCCGTATGCTCTTCATTTATGTCCAGAAAACCACTTGTTTGGTAGGAAATCCTCACTTTGAGGGTTTGTAGCATAAGTGTGTGCATGCCATCACCTGTTAGCAACCAGCATGTGATAATACCTGAAATATATATAATGGATTCTGACTGGTGCACTGGCCATACCTGTGCTATCAGGGCTGTTACAGTGAAAATCCCTAATAACTGGGCTCAATCTGAAAAACAAACACAGTAATGTCATTTGTAATGGACCACACAATTCATCTGTGACTGTCAGAAGATGCTATCAAATGAGACCTTACCCTTGCTTCAACTCTGGTGATGCGCGGTCTATCCTTGGCAACAGCATTGCCACCCCTCCAATAGGTCTGGCTTTAGGAGCCCCAGTAGCCCTGCTAGGGCCCAGTTTCAGTAAACTTTGCTGGGTCAGGTTTTCAAACAGCTCTGGGTCGTCCTGGATCACATCAACAAGCAGGATATCCTGCTCATAAGCTGTGAACTCGTCCAAAATGTCCTGCTGAAGATTACAAACTGCCTCTCCTTCAGTTTGATCCCTTTCACTGCCGGTGATTTCAGATGGAGTAGATCCCTCATCACTGAAGGCTCCACCATCATCTTCATCACTGCTGGGGGATGAGCAGGGTTCTGTCAGAACACCTGAGGTAAGGGCTGACTTTATTTTAGGGTCTGAGGGAACTTGCTCAGATTTTTTGTAACTCTGTTCAACATCATATTCACAATCTGTTTCATCCTGGCTTTCCTCTTCATTACCATCAGCCGCATCTTTGTCACTGCTAGGACAAGACTGGGGTTCCCACAGGGCAGTTGGAGGTTTGAAATCTGTTGAAACTCCTTCCGCTTCTTCAATACCACGTTCAAGATAATCCTTAGTGTTTTCATTATTGCCCTTGACAATTTGTGGCATGTGACATCCAGGTAACATTTTGTGTTTGCAGGTGCCCTTGTTTATTTCCGCCTCTTCGTCCTCCTCATCCAAACACCCTGGACTTTGAGGCAGGAAGCTTGTCTGAGCGCGCCCTTTTGGTGAAGTGACAGGAGAGAGCACTGGTGGAAACATAAACTCGTATTCTACACACGATCCATCTTTAACGTGACCATGGTTAATGGGGCTTGTATTATAACATGGCTCCAGCTTTGGCGGGCACCTACCTGAGAGAAATTCTTCATCACTCTCTTGCTCATCTTGAGGGAGGAGGAGGGAGGATTCACACGATTCAAAGGAGTCAGAGTTGTGTGGAGCAGCAGAGGATGAGGAACTGCATGAAGTCATTTGCGTATCTTCACAGTACAACGATGTCTTTTCTGCAGCTGTGACCACACAACTGAGTGAAGAGGCATCAGCCAACTCGACACTTTTGATTTTTCCAAGTAGGAACGATGAAGGTAGAAGAGGAGACGGTGTGGCTGAGAGGCTGCTCAAACCACCGTGCGTGAACGGAGAAGACATGGAAGACAAAGTAGTGGTAGTTTCCCAGTCACTGAGGCCAAGTGCTGAGGGGGACAGGGTAGACATGGAGCTGTCGTTTTGAGATCCATTACCTGGCAAAGATGAGTCAGGTGCTCCTCTGTGCTGACTTGGGCTGGAGAGGCTGGCCGTATCTAAGGGAGGACGGGCTGGTGATTCTTCAGTCTCCATTAAGTGGCGCGCGAACTCCATGTTTGTGCTGTCTGAAGAGTACAAAGACATATTACCATGTCGTTTTTTCCCACTTCTCTCTGCTAAAATACTTTCTCCATCCTCTTCTCGCTTCCCGTCATCTTGATGAGAAACTTGGTGGGCTGTGTCGGAGGAGGGGTCTGCAGGTGCATCTGAGACTGTGTCACTGGTTAGGTTGCTGGGTGAACCTTGTTGATTTTGATTCATTGGAGAATCACTGTTGTCCAGTGGATTAACAGCCTCTGCTGGGCAGGCGGTGGTAGCAGCATGTGTTGCAAGGGTGCAGCCACTATCAGAGAAGGGCCACGTCATGTATGTGCGTGCACAGGAAAAGTGAATTTTTCTGAAGTAAATCCTCACTCTCTGGCAGGTAAATGACTCCAGTTCATCATTCATCTCACAGAACAGTTCTGATGACATTTGTGCTGCATTCGTTCTTGTGGGACTGTCTGTCTCTCCACAAGGTTTGTTGTTGGCACCGTTTTCCTCCACAGCTGAGCTCAAAGTGCTGCTGCCCCCAGCTGCATGCTCTGAACATGGATGTCTATCATCCGACACCCGAACGCATGTTTTCTCTTTTTCTCTACCGTCAGTTTTTGCTGGGTTTTTGCAACTAATACTTTCTATATCTGGAACGGATGGCAAAGTCTCATCTTTAACACTATCCCCAAGCCTCATTCTTTTCTCTCTGCTAACTTCCACCCCTGTGAGGTAAAATCTTGGCCCAGGATCCTCCCCAACATCTCTGTCTGTTTTTGCTTTTTTACGGTGTGCAGAGCTTTCACTTTTCCAAGTCCCAAGGAAACAACCTGCAGTATGACCAGATAACATCTGTTCATCTGTGCATCCTTTCAGGTGTCTCTGGTGCTCAGTCAGACTCTGAGACTGACAGACGCTCGTCTCAGACTGAACCCTGGGAAAGAGCCCTATATTTTTAGCCAGACCACCATCCTCACTTTCATGGTTGTTATGCCCTAAACAACCAGACCCAAACTGACATCCAGCTCTCATGTCCCGTTTGAAGCAATGCACAACCTTAGTCTTGAGAATATCTGGTAACACGTAGCCACAATCGTGACAAAAAGCATCAAACGTCTGGGCTATGTCACAAAGCGTCACCTTCGGGTACTGGTTTATCCACACAATAATCTTCCGAGAGGTCTCAGTGACTGTGTTTTCTTCCTTGATCTTAACCTCAGCCACAAGCTGCTCTCGCCTTGTGCCACTGCTTTTTTGCCTTTGCTGACCCACTGTCTTCCAGTGAGGGGGAAAGTATTTAGAGTCACCACAGGCACTGCAACTAGATGTTTTGGTGGCTCTTCTCGAGGGCCATCCTGAACGAGCAAGGCCAGAGGGACTTGGGTAAATATTTTTATCAGTGTCTGAAAGTGAAAGCAAAAATTCGTCAAATAGTGCAAAAGTGCATAACTCACCATCTGGAATTATTTGTGCAGTTTAGCACAAATAGTGCAAAAGTCACCATCTGGAATTATGAAGCACAAAGAGAACCTTCCCTGTCGCTACCACCAAAGTCGGCCACATTTGAGACTGTCTCATCAGCTTTATGGGAGCCAGTAGATATGACAAAAAGCTGAGAGAAGCAGCTGCACTCTGCTTTTATCAGAGTTGGGGACCATACCAAGGCATGAGTTTAACAGGTCAACAAGTTCAAAGCATGACAAAGCATGAATTTCTCCTTGGTGTGGCTTGTGCAAGCAGTTTTTCCGGTGAGGCGTCTCATTCTGGTCCACCAAGCTGTAATGTCATTACTAACTTTAATTACTACTTTACTGTAGAAAACATCCACTGCAACTAAGGCTGGTGAGAACCACAGTTGCAGCAGTTGTTCCACCCCACACACCCCGATCAACCACAAGGAGCAGCAATGAATACGTTCTCAAAAACAAAGTTGGACAAGCCACACAAAGGTGAGATTTACTCTTTATTGGAAGTGTTGTCAAACAGTATGTTTTGGTTTTGAAAGGGAGGAGTCTTCAGTGATGAGGACTAACTGGTTGGTTTAGCAAATGTTCATCTGGAGAACTTCCCCACCTCTGATAAAGAGCAAGGCTGGGTTGCTTCAAGTTTTTCCAATGGAGGGTATCTGGGACTGTCTTCCAGGCTGTGGATGAGACAGTACCAAATGGGACAATACACCATGTATAGCCAACAGATTTACACTGTGTTTTGATCCATTTTGTCACAGTGACAAATGACAAATCTAGCTCAGTCTACCCAAAAGCAATCCAAGTTAAGACATCCCCAAGGGTCCATGGTGCAGGGGATCTCCTCAAAACATGACAGTTCATGTAATTGGGCCTGAAGAGGTTATCCTCACTGCTATTAGTTGATCAGCATCTTAGTTCATTCAATATAGAAAAATATTCTGCAGGAGGTAACTGTGGTGATTAACATTACATTTAACGACCCCCTACACAACGTTAGTAATTCACTGACAAAACACTTTTATCAGAGTTGCTAGCTAGTTGTTAGTTCGATAGGGAAAGATAAATTTAGCCGCGCCGTTAGCTTAGCACTAACACGCTCGGACACACTTAGCAAAAACACGAAGTTAGCCAAATGTTAGCTAAAAGCTTTCGCCTACTAAGAAATGTAATTAAAAATAATTAAAATAATACTTAAATATCAATTAAAATGTTTGGTGGAGCAACGTTACAATGCCAGAACCTCCACAAATGGTCAAAGGGCGCCTTACTTGGCAGTCCGATGGGCATCGATGGTGCTCCTGCTCGCGCTGTGCTGGCAGCAGCAGGCTGAGGGTCCCATGCGCCGGACCTGGCCTTCCCTTTGCTCTGACCCTCCCTACGTCTGACCCTGCTTCCTGTAGCAACGCTGGTCGAGAGCGTTTTACGATCAGTATCCCCTTGTTGGCATTGACTTCTACCAAACAATCTTCCCATGCGAGTCTTTCGTTCTGGCAGTGTCTGGCTCTTCGGAGCCTTAGTTGGGTCCGAGTCCTTGCTACTCACTTTAATTTGACAAGACATTTCGGATATTGTGTCTCGGCGGAGGAAGTCTGTGTCTAAACAACGAGCTGTCTGAAGCAGCGCAAAAGCATCAAGCACACCTCAGAGTGAGGCTACGGACCTTTGTGGAGCGGTCCAACCTGAAGTAGCCCCTGGTATTTGGTTTGCTCTGTCGATATTTGCTTCTAGTGTACGGCCCCTCTTGTTTAAATACCCTACTATCATTCCGTTTGCATGAATTATTGTGACTTACATTATTTCTCCCTTTTACCGTCTGCCTACCTACGCTATTCTCCTCCAGATATGTTACTGCCAGCAGTACTGGTCATATCTTGCGGGGCGGGTTGATCTCTTCTGGGGACGAAGGCGTTGTCTTTCACTTACACTGGTTCATACACTATGTCTTGTATTCGGGAGTCTGCTGTCACGTTATTCAGCGACGCGGCACCACGTTTGGCCCATTAGCGTCTTTGAACTTGACTTTGTTAATGTTTTCCCTATTAGAAGATGATGAGAAGCTGATAATTAAATGGTGACTATGGACAGTAACTAATTAGTACGTCTTTAGCGCGGTAACTATAAAAATGTGCTTTCGAGTAAAGCGTAAACGTGCTAATTAAACCTGCGTAATGACGCACTACAGGTTCCGTCCCCAGCGTTCACCTCTGCCAACTGCGTCCTTTTTGGTTGGAGGCGCGCGCTTCGAACGCTGCAGTTGAAGGCCGAATACGTCACAGCTGCGCGACCTGAACGGCAGCTTCAAATGCGCCCGACAAAGTTGAAGGCGTGCTGGCCACATTGCGCATGTGCAGTGTGTCTCGCCTGGCAAATTAACATTTTATTTCTCCTCTTATATTAAAGTATGTGCTTCTTTATGTACTTTTTTCTGAACCAACAACACACATTGGTTATGCATATCAAGGCTGTCACATTACAATATTTCAACTGTGTGTGTTGATGGTGTTTGTGGTATTGTGGCTGATGATGCAGCCATCATTCGGCGTGTATTCCTGGGGGACAAACTGGAATACAGGGAGGTCATCACCAACTCTGTCAGCTGGTGTGGACTCAACCACCTGCACATAAATGCCAGCAAGACAAAGGTGGTGGTGATAGATTTCCGCAGGACTGTGCCACTGATCACACCGTCAACCAGGGTTTGGACATTGAGATTGTGCATGTGTACAAATAACTGGACTGGACAAACAACACATATGTCCTAAACAGGAGGAGCCAAGGTTCCTCATCATACATCATCTGCTTAGAGGACTGAGGTCCTTTAGGACACTGCTGACTGTTCAGCCACAGTTGGTCTTGTCTCCTATCACAGAATCCCTACAGCTGAAATGAGCTTTTTTTAATGTCAGATCATTGGCTAACAAATCCTTTTTCATTAATGATCTGATAACTGAAAAGAATTTAGCATTTTATGTTTTTATATGAGTCTTGGCTAAACAGTACTGCTGGTTTAGCTTCACTGTTAGAAGCTTGTCCTCCAAATTATGCTTTTTATCAGTCAGTCACACAAAACAGGAGAGCAGGAGGCATTGCAGTTAGTTTTTTCTAAAGAGACTGCCAGTAATGACATTGACCTAGGTGAATTTATATCATTTGAATATCTCGCTTCTGAGCTGAGAGCAGTTGCATTGAGTCGACCACCGAGATATTCATCCATGTTTATGGAAGAATTCTCAGAAGAATTCGCACTTGGTGTAACTAAATGTGACAAATTAGTCCTGAATGGAGATCTGAATATTCATATCAACAAAAAGAGTGACTCCAGAGCCATGGAGCTTATGAATTCACTGGACAGCTTTGAATTTATCCAACACGTAAATGAAGCCACTCATCAGCATGGTAACATTCTGGACTTATTAGTATTACAATTACCTATTTGTGATCATCACTATGTGTGGGGTTTTTTGTTTTTTTTTTCCAAACTTGACAAAGACTAAACGGGAATTTCTGGCTCAAAGACATTTCCTTGATGGCAAGGCTGAAAAGAGGTTTTGTAATATTATGAGATCATTTGAGTCACGTCATTTGATACGATTAACTATGATATCATCATCAATCGTCTTGAACGGTTGGTCGGTCTTTCTGACTGTGTGTTAAACGGGTTTAAAACATCAAACGGAGAAAGCTTTTCGTCAGTCTTGGAGGTCATGTGTCCGAGAAACATGACGTCTGTTTTGGGGTTGCACAGGGCAGCTGCCTCGGTCCATTACTGTTGTCACTATACATGCTGCCACTTGGTGATGTCAGAGAACACAATGTATGTTTCCATAGTTACTCAGATGATACACAACTGTACATCTGTCCTGAACAGAATGATGCTGCTGCAAAAGACTCCATCACTAACTGTCTCTTGGCAATAAATAAATGGATGAGCAATAATTTCTTGAAGTAAATGAGGACAAAACTGATATCCTACTAGTCTGCTCTTAAACAAAAAGAGAAATGGTGCTTAACAATCTGGGGAAATTTACTCCCTGGATTAAATCACCCTAGATTCAGATCTAAAATAAGCCCCACATCAACAAGGTGACAGAAACATAGCTAAAGTAAGACCATTTCTAAACCAAAGAGATGCTGAAAAACTGATTTACGCTTTTATTTCAAGCTGACTTGATTACTGTGATGTATTATTTACTGGCCTATTGATGAAATCCACTGAGAGACTTCAGCTTATTCAAAACTCTGCAGCTCAGCTCTTAACCAGAACCAAGAGGAGAGAGCACATCAGTCCAATTTCAGCTGCTCTGCACTGGCTTCCTGTAACATTCAGGATTGATTTTAAGGTCCTCCCCTTTGTATACAAAGCCCTTAATGGACTAGGACCAAGATACATCGCTAAGTCCCTCGTTTATTATTTGCCATCAGGAACACTGCGATCATCTGCTGCTGGTCTACTGGAGGTTTCCAGCAACAGCTGAAAGAAAATTGGGGATGCTGCCTTTGAACACACTACCTACAGATCTCAAAGAGGACAGCTCACAGAATATTTTCAAAAGAAAGCTAAAAAGGTATTTCTTCACATTAGTCTTTCACTCGCTGTGACTTCCTGATACAGGCCTGAAACTTTTGTGCTCTGCCTCACACTTACACACTGTTGCATTTCTTTTAAAATGTTGTGTTTTACTTGATTTTATGCATTCTATAAACTCTATTTTTTACCTATACCTATCATGCTGTGATTTGCTTTATTCCACTCTATGTTTACCTTTGTTTGGTTTTATGCATTGTCTTTATTTTTATTTTTCCTTATTTCAGTATTTTTTTATGTCCATTCTGTCTTTTTTATATAAAGCATGCATGCATGTGATTTTTTCTTGTAAAGCACTTGCGATTCCTGCATGAAAGGTGTTGTACAAATAAAGCTTGTTATTATTATTCTTGTCATTATCTGCAGTTTTCTATGCAGTGGTCTGCTGGGGTCGTATAAGCACTGAGAGGGATAGAAAAACTCAACAAACTGGTCAGGAGGGCTGGCTCTGTCCTGGAATGCCCTCTGGACACCATCGAGGAGGTGGGTGAGAGGAGGATGTCAGCCAGGCTGACATCGATCATGAAAAACCCATCCCACCCCCTGCATGAGACAGTAGGGGGCTTCAGTAACAGACTGCTCCATCCAGTCTGGAAGAAAGAACTCCACCACAGGTCCTTCATCCCAACTCCAGCATCATCATGTAATGTAGCACTGCTTTTCCAATTCGACATCATAAACCTACTTTTGTTTTGCCCTCCTGTTATCAATGCTAATACATGCTCACATTATCCATTTCATCTGATGCAATTTTTAATTTGTTGTATATGTTTTCAACTGTGCTATAGTACAAACACTGTATTTATTACCCATACTGGCAACAGTATTTTTACAAACTGCACATATTGTATATATACACAGACCCATACAATTCAATGTTCTTTTTAAGCAACAGCAATTCAATACATGGCATTGGTAGTTTTCTCATGAGAGTATGGCAATAGTACTTTCATGGGCAGTAGTATTTTTATGGCAATTAGTATTTTTAGAATCTGTACATAATGTACATACATAACCGATTTTTATTCTTTATCCTGTATCCTCCTTATCTTGACCCTTCTATGCCACTGTTTTTGCTGTTCTTGCTTTTTAATTCTTTGCCGGCTGTAACGACTTAATTTCCCCAGCCTGGGGTCAATAAAGTTTTATCTTTTTTATGTTCATGTGACATATAGATTATTCTAATGTTAATACACTGGTGGCTGTGCATTCTCATTTAGTTTGGCTGCTGCAAAGTGAATGAAATGAAGAAAAAATGACTAAATCAACAAATTAATAAATAGACAAACAACTCATAATAAGTATAAGAGCTGTGGAACATACAACCACAGACTGACAAAGAAAACCACAGGGGCAAGTACAGAACACCTAAACTGTACATATTTCACTGAAAGGCTTTATCTATATCATGGAATATTTTACATCTTCAGAACAGAACAACATCAACTTTGAGTGTGATTTCTTTAATTCCTGAGATTTGTGATGATATTTATCACAAGTCATAAAATCTACACCTGAAACTGTTGAGATGTACAAAAGAGATGTACAAAACATACATAATTGTTCTTGTGTGTTCTACATTGAAAATCTGAAACTTACAAAAATACAAACTGGAAAGGGGTAGAAATGTGGTTGGACTAAGAGTGGTGCTCGGATTCAGTTCCGCTGTACAAAGTGAATAATACATTTCTGTCTTGATATAACTGAAAGTGATCAGAGCATACAGTAGCTTTGGTTTGAACATTAGAGGAACACACTGTTGTCCTACATGCTTCTGAGCACACTGCACTGGCATGTGTGCACACTCATGCACAACTGTAAACAAATGGTATTTACATTGTGCGTTCAGGTAATTTTCTGGTGGAGCATTGCCTTCGCACAGAATCTCATGGTCTCTGTGACTTGACAAGCACGCATTTGTGATGTGCTTTTTGTTTTGTATTGCCTGTCTTACGTATTCTTTTTTCCATAACTTTAAAAGTTGTTTTTACACTGTACTGTTTGTTATTGTGCTGGTCTTTTTTTTTTTTTTTTCCTTGCTCTGGTGTGCCGAGGGACCACAGATGCAAAGTAGCTTGAAGCCAGAATCTGATGCAGTGCATCAAATGGTGACATTTATGTTTGAGCTGTACACTGCCACTTTTAAATACATCAAATAGATAAATACTCATATATAATCGATGCCTAAAATGGCAGAATTTGGATTCAGACTCAAACCTTTTTCATCTTTACTTGCTCAAATCTTGAGGGACTTTTTTTTTCTCTCTCTCTCTCTCTTTAAAATATCATCAAGTACTTGTACAGCTGTAGCCTGTAGGCCCAGGGTCTACAGAAAGAGCACCCAATTACTTACGAGCTCTCAGGAAACTCAAAGGAAATTAAATATGAAGTTCAATTTTTGCAGACAGACACAGCATCACCTTTAACTGCAGCAGTCAATGTGATCTCTTGCTTCTCCTGTCATAATCATCACAGCAGATTTGTCTTTTAGTCATTAAAGTCAGTTAACAAGAAGGTAAGAGATGAAATACAAGATAGAGAAGGGATGCTAAGCACTCACACAATAACTATATCATCCCACGCTCCTCACACTTCTCTCACTGTGTTTCAGTCAGCCTTACTGCATCGGGCAGTGTAATCGCATTTTGTCTCATATTTGAAAAGACATCAGTTTGTACTGAAATTTGAGAGTGCTGTCAGCACTTCTCATAGGACAGGTGGATATATCCCCTGCCTGGTCTCCCCCTCAGTCCAAGTACTGAGAATCAAGTCATCCCGTCATCCCGTCATAAATGTCCATCAAAGGGAATTTTGTTTCTCTGTTGCATTTTTACATTGAAGTAAGTACTGGAAATTAACACAGGTAATGTACATTTGGGGTTGTTCAAATATTTTAATGTAAACTCAAAAATAAATAAAGGCCCAACAACGGAGCCCTGTGGGATCCCATTCTCAACTGATTACAATAAATTGGTATCTGTTAAGAACGTATGAACGGTGCAGCCATTAATGAGCATTTAGCTCTTTTCAAATTTGCCATAATTTATTATTTGGAAGGAATCATTCAGACACAATCTGTGATGGGTAAAAAAAAAAAATGTGGTCATTCTGAACAAAAATATAACAAATGCGAAACAACAAAATTTTCAAATAAATGACATCTTGAGAACTTTAAGTTCCACGTGGTTTCTTCATATTTTCTGAGACACTGAAAGAATTAATGCACAACATTTTTGAAGTGTACACTTCATTTATTTGGGGAAAATGTATGGGCTGTGATCTAGTTTTGAAAATATATTTAGCCTATTGTATGTCTGCTATACCTTTGTCTGATTCATAATTTGAGAGGACATGACGCAGAGGGAAAATACGGGACACAGATTTGGAAAAATAAGCGTAAGTATTACCAGTAACTAATCAACATTGCATCAGGCATAAGAGTGTATGTCGACTGAATCCGTCAAGAGAGAGGTGAATGCATGACAAGGGGTGAGGAGTGAGGGTGAGACCCTGGTGTTGGGAAGTAGCCGGTCCCTGAACTATGGCGGCCTGATTCACAACACCAGCTGTCCCGCCCCACCGAGCCAGCAGATGGCGCTCTGATGGTGGAAGTGGTTTTCCCTTAGAAAGCAGAGAAGTGGTTCCATCTCATTGCGTCCTCCCCGGGGGCACAAAGTCAGCTCTCCCTCTTTCCTAATCTTCGCTACATCTGTGACAGCTGTGAAAAGAGAACATGCAAATTAGATTCAGTGGAAACCATTCGAGGTGAGGGGAGAGACACTGAGGCATGAGGGAACTTTCTCCGGGTTCCTCGAGTTGAGTTCTCAACATGAATACAGACATGAGGGATTCTGGGAGTCTCTGCCCCACCCCTCTACACCTGACAGGCATTAGACCACCCACAACCCCCTGCTTCAGCTCTGGTGCTTCAGCACTCCACAGCTCCAACAACATCCTCTATGCAAATTTTATAATCACACAACAGCAATGAGGGATGTGTGTGTAAGTACAGTGAAGAGGGATATAAGCTTTTACTTAGCATATGAAATGAGTTGGGATTAGAATGAGATAAAGAGCAAAGTGAAGAGCAGAGGGAGTGTTACGAGAGAGGTCACTCATAATTTTGCCTCTATGAAGCACTTTAAATCTTCCTGACTGCTCTCACAGGCATCGCAATAGCACGCCGGGCTCAACCGAGTGATAAAAGAACACCGGCAGTTTCACCAATAATTGTACACTTCAAATTAAAATGTTGTAGAATATCGGCATGATAAAAGGGCCGAAAAATCCAGAGCGTGTATTTATAGGAGAGGGAGAATCACCCATCAACCCTGCAAGCTCAGACCAGTGGGGTTGAGTCCTATAAATCATTTAGCGTTTTGATTTCAGGCGTTTAGCTGATGCTCATTTCTGGAGCATGTGAGCGTTCGGCGTCTTGATCTGAGACGGACCAACACGTAGAAATCTGAGCATGGCTGCGACGATTATTGTCATTATCAGTTATTCTTTTGATTATTTTCTCAATCAGCAGCAAAAAAAAATAGCAGTAAAAACTTAATTGTCTAATTATACAGGAAATCTAGAAACAATAGCTTTTTAAAAACACCAGTTAAATGTTTGATCTATGCCTTAATTTGCTGACTGGGAAAAGCTAACTCCTATGACCTGAACTCTGGGTTCAAAACAGCGTTCTTCTGGCGGTTGTGTGGTGAAAAGCTGAGATGGGAAAGTAAAAGGGGCTCAGATGCCTGCTAAAAGCTGCAGAACAGAAAGGAGCCACTGTCTATCATTAAATGTTAGCTGTTAAATGTTGACAGAGACACATGGGAGGTTAAGTGAAAATACAGCTATTCTCTCAGTCGACGGTGGGAAATAAATGCCGTTTCCTTTCAAGTGTGTGTCTTCATCCAACCAACTATAATGACAGAAATGCAGGATGTGTGTAAAATAAGTGAGGAAATCGTGCTTTCCTTTGTTTGCTCCCCCTCGTCTCTGTTTGGCATGCAAAGCACTGTACGTGCACAGCAGTTCTTCCTCTCACACTTGTCTCCTCATGTGTTACTGTCCACTGAGGAATACCTCTCTGGAGACAAAGCATGTTTTTTTTTTTTTTTTTTTTAGCATGAATAATCTGACAGAATTTCACATTTACAGTGGCCTCTTGCACTGGTAATTCAAGCATATACACATCACCTTTAAAAAAAATTATATATATATAATCCACTATTGTGGAAGTAAGCTTACATATCTATCTATCTATCTATGCATGTCCATTATATGTAAAAGGATCTAAAATGGGTGCAGCACGTTCTCAACAAAGTGATGGTGCGTTCGCGTTTAACTGTGCTGTAATGCTGCAATTAAATCTGACTTATTTAACTGGCAAAAGGGGAGAAAGAGGTGCTTTAAGACTAATTACCAAGGAGTGGTGGACAAAAAAAATCTGAAACATGAATTTCATGGTCAAGGATCCTAAACGAGGAGTTAAACCAATGTTCAGCCTCCTAACAGGGTTAAACGTAAATGTATTGTTCATTTGTGCAACCACCAATTTAGAATGTCACAAAGGGATTTGTTGCATTTTACTCTTCTGTGTCAGCAGACATTACATTGTGAGGGTGAAACTATCAGGATCTATGTTTTCCTGCACTCACATCTATTTCTTTGTCTTTCACTGGACCGGTGTGAAGCTGATGGGAACGCGAGCAGCAGCTGAATTCCTTTAAATAGCCCTGCCTGCCTCATCATATGGTTGCTATGGCAGCCAGCCCCTCGTTTCAAGATATCGTCCACATGCTTCGAGAGACCTCCTCCACCTGAATGCTATAGATCGGCGTCGCTGCTCGGTGGAAAAAGAGATTTGCCAGCCGCTAGACAGCACATATGAATAATGTTCAGTGTGTCTACACGTCCATGACGTGAGAAATAATCAATATTTGAACTATGCATATGTGTGTGAGATCAACCCGTGGTCGTCGAAGCTTCTGTTAGCGGTGATTCAAAAAAGCACTTATTGGAGAAAAAAAAAAAAAAAAAAACGTATGAAAGATATGAGGGAGGGAAGGAGAAAAAAATGTTAAGCAGGTTAGAAAAGGAATATGATCGGATGTTGGTGGAAAACGAGATCAAAAGTAACAGATGAGTGAACAGCTGGTACAAGAAATGAGGTGACGGAGAGAGAAATGAAGGGTGAAAGAGAGGATGAATGCTCTGTGACATTTTGGAGAGAATGAAGGAATTGAAAGATACAGATAGGACAGTATAATAGGACATGGCATCGCTTTCTTTTCTTAATAACTCCTTCTTCCAGGCTTCTTTTTTTACCACCTCCTCTTCTCATTTCATTCCCAGCCCCCATCCTTTGTCTTGCCTCCTGCACCTCGCGCTTCAGTTTTTGCCCAGGCTCTCATTTAGTCATATGTTTAGCTGAGGGTCAAACAGGACATTAACAGCGCAGGATTGTCGGCAGCCGGTGTGTGCGCGAAGAGATCTACATGGATGCGCCTCTCAAGCTGACTTTGTCCTGAATATCTCCCCTAAGTGCACTCAGAAAACTATTGTGAGGCTCAAAGGTGTGAAATCAATTACAGGGAGAGAGAGGGAGAGGCAGACTTTCAGGGTATCAGCAGGTTTCACAAAGCCACATTTTAAGAGCTTTTTAATGCTACCTGGAAGTGAATTGAAGATCAATTTTACAAGTAAAATACAGAACAAAAACCTGTAAAAACAGGGTTATTTCTCACTGAAAAAGAACGATCAAATGTAAGTAATTAAATGTAAAAGGAGGCACTGCATCAGTCCTGCTGATGTGCATAAAGGCTGCATTAAACTCACTGTCATGAAGCATTGAAAGCACATTTAACGTAAGAAAGTATAACAGGCACTACTGCCGCCCCTTTTAGCATTTAATAACATCATGACACTTGCATTATTTCACATTAGTTTAATTTATGTCAAATGATGTCATTAAATCGTGTTAGATTATGTCATCAGTAAATATGGAACAGAATGAAGAACATGTAAATAAAGGTGCTTTGAAAAACTACTGTATAAATCTGTCATTTATAGGATGTGAGGATTAAATTTAATTAATTAGAACATTTTTTTAAACTGCAGACGGACATTTCATATAAAAATGTTGTTGTCTTTTGCAGCCAAAAAAGGTGAAAAAGAACAGGAGCAGGTGGAGATAGAGGGACAGCATAAAATGGGAAGGTTTTAGTATGCAGCCAGATACATTCTCAACTTACCTTCTTCTGAATCTACTGTATCTAACTCATTATGAGATGAGTTTAAACGGTCCTCACAAACATCCTCTTTGCCTTTTTCCATCCAGCCTAAAAGAGAGACAGATCAGTAAAGGGTGGTCATCAACATCGTGTACAAAAATCCACGTTCCTGTTTACATTCTGAAATTATTTCAGTGGGGGAAAAAAAAACAGGTCTACGAAAGAGGACAAGTCAGAACGACGTCGATAAAGATGGCACCCTCAATTTCCTCTTAAAACACACAGGCAGGCTGATTGCATTTGAGAGAGTTGGGCGCGCCTCAGCATCTCCTAATGCGTCTGTAAATTGAGTTGGAAAATGACGATGTCTGTTGTCTGCACTTGGGATGGACGCCAGGGAGGCAGAAAGCTTTGCTGTGGAGAGCATCCTCCCTATCTGTGCGTTTTAGACCCACGCTATTAACCGCAGACCTCCACTTGTGTCAAACACTGTTCTTTTTTTTATTCCATATCACCTCATGTTGAGAAAGACACAACCTTACAGTACTAATTTCTTTACTTTTCTATACACTTTATATGTCTGTCTGTGCCGCATCACCCCCCCCACCCCCCCCACGCCTGTCTTTAAAGCAGACGATAAATGACCGCCTTAATAGAAATGAACAGTCTCCTGTGTTATGATACATTATTTTGTGCATTAATGTTATCTGTAGCAACAGACTGGAAGGCTGAGAGGTGTTAGTGAGTGCATAAATAGAAATGACTCTGTGCTTTGTGTCCATTATGAAGGAGCTGTGGTGGTCAGCTCTGAGAGCAGGAGCGATAAGGATGCTGGCTGAGCATTTGCCAAGCATCCATTTCATCTTTACTCGGGTCTAAAAGGCCTTTTTCCCAAACACAGGTACACGCACACACGCGCGCACACGCAGGCTGCTGTCCTCATGTTCCCTTTACTCAAAGGTAAACATCAATATTTCTCCAATTAAATAG